>NC_053024.1:376926675-377052639 GCF_003073215.2 Triticum urartu | reverse complement strand
AAATTTATTTTATGTTGACATAGAGTGGGACTAATGCCCTTAAGATCATCAAGAGTATATGCAATAGCAGCACGGTGCTTCTTCAGAGTTTTCAATAATCTTTCTTCTTCATGCTCTGAAAGGTTAGCACTAATAATAATAGGATATATGTTCTTTTCATCAAGATAAGCATATTTAAGATTATCAGGCAACGGTTTAAGCTCAAACACGGGATCACCCTTAGGTGGAGGGGGATCCCCTAAGATTTCAACAGGCAAATTGTGTTTCAGAATAGGTTCTTGTTTAAAGAATACTTCATCTATTTCCCTTCTTTCATTCATAAACATATCATTCTCATGGTCTAGCAAATATTGTTCTAAAGGATCACTAGGAGGTACAGCAATAGAAGCAAAACCAATAATTTCATCCTTACTAGGCAATTCTTCTTCACGGTGTTGTTTACTAAATTTAGAGAAATTAAATTCATGAGTCATATCATCTAAGACAACGGTAACAACATCCCTAGTGCAATCTATGGTAGCATTAACAATATTTAAGAAGGGTCTACCAAATATAATGGGACAAAATCTATCTTGTGGGGAACCAAGAACAAGAAAATCAACAGGATATTTAGTTTTCCCACACAAGACTTCAACATCTCTAACAATTCCCATTAGTGAAATAGTATCTCTATTGGCAAGTTTAATTGTGACATCAATATCTTCTAGCTCAACGGGTGCAATGTCATGCATAATTTCATTGTATAAGTCAATAGGTATTGCACTAGCACTAGCACCCATATCACATAAGCCATGATAACAATGATCTCCTATTTTAACAGAAATAACAGGCATACCTACCACAGGTCTAGGTTTATCTGTATCACGGGGTTTAGCAATTCTAGCAGTTTCATCACAGAAATAAATAACATGCCCATCTATATTATCATACAAGAGATCTTTAACAATAGAAATATTAGGTTCAACTTTAACTTGCTCAGGAGGTGTATATGTTTTAATATTGCTTTTACGAACCGCAGTTGAAGCTTTAGCATGATCCTTTATCCTAACAGGGAAAGGTGGTTTCTCAACATAATAAGTAGGAACAATAGGATCATTATAAGTGACAGTCTCTTCTTCAACTTTAATAGGTGTAGCTACTTTTACTTCTATGGGAGGATGATATTTAAACCACTTTTCCTTAGGGAGATCAACATAAGTAGCAAAAGATTCACAGAAAGAAGCTACTATCTCAGAATCAAGTCCATATTTAGTGCTAAACTTACGGAAAATATCAGTATCCATAAAAGATTTAACACAATCAAACTTAGGTGTCATACCTGACTCCTTACCATTGTCGAGGTCCCAATCTTCAGAGTTGCGTTTAATTCTATCCAATAAATCCCATCTAAATCCAATAGTCTTCATCATAAAAGAGCCAGCACAAGAAGTATCGAGCATGGTGCGATTATTTTCAGAAAGCCGAGCATAATTTTTTTGAAGAATTGTTTCTCTTGAAAGCTCATGGTTGGGGCATGAATATAACATTGATTTAAGCCTCGCCCAAGCTTGAGCGATGCTTTCTCCTTCACGAGGCCAAAAATTATATATATAATTGTGATCACGATGAACAAGATGCATAGGGTAATACTTTTGATGAAATTCCAATTTCAATCTTCTATAGTTCCATGATCTCGTATCATCATATAGCCTATACC
The DNA here is from genome assembly GCF_003073215.2 of Triticum urartu. Taxonomy (NCBI): domain Eukaryota; kingdom Viridiplantae; phylum Streptophyta; class Magnoliopsida; order Poales; family Poaceae; genus Triticum; species Triticum urartu. The sequence goes on along the minus strand of NC_053024.1, from coordinate 377,050,943 downwards.
ATACCAATGCGTCTCCCTTCAAAGATAAAGGGAAGACCTTCTTCTTAGCAACATCATCGGGTATACCTGCAAGCTTAAATAATCCACAAACTTCATCCACATATATTAGGTTTTCATCACGATGCTTTGTTCCATCTCCTGTAAAAGGATTAGCTAGCAGTTTTTCTATCATACCCGAAGGATACTCATAAGGAATTTCATTTTCATATTCATTTTCAATAGGTTCAGTAGGTTGAGGAGCAACTCTTTGCTCTACTGGTCGGGGTGAAGATACCCCGAACAAGCCCCTCAGAGGATTACTTTCCATAGTAACAAGTGACAGTACATTTCAGAACACTATATAAATTTTTCCTTACCAAATTCCACCTACCAAAGGCGCTTCACTCCCCGACAACGGTGCCAAAAAAGAGTCTTGATGACCCACAAGTATAGGGGATCTATCGTAGTCCTTTCGATAAGTAAGAGTGTCGAACCCAACGAGGAGCAGAAGGAAATGATAAGCGGTTTTCAGCAAGGTATTCTCTGCAAGTACTGAAATAAGTGGTAACAGATAGTTTTGTGATAAGATAATTTGTAACGAGCAACAAGTAACAAAAGTAAATAAAGTGCAGTAAGGTGGCCCAATCCTTTTTGTAGCAAAGGACAAGCCTGGACAAACTCTTATATAAGGAAAAGCGCTCCCGAGGACACATGGGAATATCGTCAAGCTAGTTTTCATCACGTTCATATGATTCACGTTCGGTACTTTGATAATTTGACATGTGGGTGGACTAGTGCTTGGGTGCTGTTCTTACTTGAACAAGCATCCCACTTATGATTAACCTCTATTGCAAGCATCCGCAACTACAACAAAAGTATTAAGGTAAACCTAACCATAGCATGAAACATATGGATCCAATTCAGCCCCTTACGAAGCAACGCATAAACTAGGGTTTAAGCTTCTGTCACTCTAGCAACCCATCATCTACTTATTACTTCCCAATGCCTTCCTCTAGGCCCAAATAATGGTGAAGTGTTATGTAGTCGACGTTCACATAACACCACTAGAGGCTAGACAACACACATCTCATCAAAATATCGAACGGATACCAAATTCACATGACTACTAATAGCAAGACTTCTCCCTTGTCCTTAGGAACAAACGTAACTACTCACAAAGCATATTAATGTTCATAATCAAAGGGGTAATAGTATGCATAAAGGATCTGAACATATGATCTTCCACCAATTAAACCAACTAGCATCAACTACAAGGAGTAATTAACAGTACTAGCAACCTACTAGCACCAATCCCGGACTTGGAGACAAGAATTGGATACAAGAGATGAACTAGGGTTTTGAGATGAGATGGTGCTGATGGAGATGTTGATGGAGATTGCCCTCTCCCGATGAGAGGAGCGTTGGTGATGACGATGGCAATAATTTCCCCCTCCAGGAGGGAAGTTTCCCCGGCAGAACGGCTCTGCCGGAGCTCTAGATTGGATCTGCCAAGGTTCCGCCTCGTGGCGGCGGAGTTTCGTCCCGAAAGGTTGCTTCCTATTTTTTTCTCGACGAAAGACTTCATATAGGAGAAGATGGTCATCGGAGAGCCACCAGGGGGCCCACGAGGTAGGGGGCGCGCCCTAGGGGGGGGGCGCCCCCCACCCTCGTGAGAAGGGTGTGCCCCCTGGTCTTCATCTTTGGCGAGTATTTTTCATTATTTATTATAAGGTATTCCGTGGAGTTTCAGGACTTTTGGAGTTATGCGTAATAGGTCTCTAATATTTGCTCCTTTTCCAGCACAGAATTCCAGCTGCTGGCATTCTCCCTCCTTATGTAAACCTTGTAAAATAAGAGAGAATAGCCATAAGTATTGTGACATAATGTGAAATAACAGCCCATAATGCAATAAATATCGATATAAAAGCATGATGCAAAATGGACGTATCAGCTGGCCATAAGAAGACAACTCCCGACGACAAGCAAGCATGGTTACAACGCTCCTCCCTTTACGCCGGCCCAGGTGGGCGCGGCTACAGTGCGCCCTGCACCCCCACCCATGGCGGGCGGTGTCCAGGCGACGCAACCTTGTAACTGGGCGGCGCCAGCCGCCCCACGACGTGGGACGTGGCATGGCACAGTGTCGGGTAGCCAGCCGTGACCCGCACCCGACGAACCCGGCGGACCCGACAGCCCACACCACCGGCTCCCACACTATTACACCAGGGCCCCGCGCCCTTGTAGCATTACCATTGTAACCTAGGGGGTCAGCCTATAAGACCCCCCGGTGCCCCTCCATGCAAGGGGTCGCCCGATCAGTAGAACACACTCTCACACACACATATACAAGGCAAGGCAGAGGACTAGTTCCTCTTCCTCCTCGCCCCAACAGCTCCAGGAGCAACTCTGTAACCTAGAGCATATCATCCATTTGGCAGGACTAGGGGTGTTACCTCCTACGGAGGGGCCCGAACCTGGATACGTCTCGTGTCACACACTTGCGTGTGCCAACCTCGCCTTTGCGACCCACCGGCGCCCTCACGTAGCCTCCCACTTTTAGCCATCCCATGGCATCTACCGTGAGATCACCACGACAGTTGGCGCCATCGTGGGGCTACTCGTGGCGTTGGCCGGAGTCAAGTTCCAGACGAGGGCATTTACTTGCTCCGCCGAGCGCATCATGCATGGCGTTGTTCCCGCGTCTGGCGCAGACGCCGCCGGCTTTGCCGCAGGCTCCATCGTCCCTTTGGCGCATTCCGCGTCTCCGTCGCGCTCATCCCCGACGAGTACCCTAGCGGGGTGCTCAGCATCACCGACTCCCCCATCCCCGTCGACTGCTCCATCTCCAGCGAAGTGGCAGATCTCTACACCCTCGTGGAGGTGCTGACCACTGGCTTTACCTCCTCTTATGCTAGCACCAAGGCCGCGGCGGCTTGCGCCAACTAGGCTGACCCGCTGCACGCGACGATGTAGAACCTCAGCATTCCTATCACCACCGACGTCAACGCCACTCTGGCCAGGGCCCGGATCAAAGAGGAGCGTGTGCGCCTACTGGATGAGGCCACGGCGCTTGTTGATATGCAGCGCCGGCTGGAGTCTGCCCAGCGGGAGCGTGACGCCGCGTATGTCTTCACGCTGACTGCGGTCGAGCCCAGCCGGGTCGCCAATGTGTGGGCCCGATGTGGAGCCCTCGGCCGCACGCTGGGCGTGGTCCCACCCATCTACGACACTCCCGTCAAGAACATTCTCACCGTGGAGGCGGCTGCGGCTGACTTGACCCGGTGCGACCGCGCCATGACAACCGGTGACAACCCAGGAAACAAGCCGACTCCCGACGCTCGGCGCCGGCAACATCTTCCCCCGCCATCCGGCCGCCGCGCCCGACCGGCTTCAGCCGGCCCGGCTGCCTGCGGCCAGCTGGGCTCGCGTGACACCGACATAACGACGCTCACCACCGCATCAAGCAGCTGTCACTCTCGCTCGAGCTGGAGGAAGATGATGCAGTTGGCCCAGGCTGTTTTGGCCCGCGCTTCCGCGACAAGCCCTTCACCAAAGGGTTCCCGCTCCCCCACGACACCCCCAAGTACAATGGGACCGCCATGCCGGAGGACTGGCTCACTGATACGTCTCCATCATATCTACTTTTCCTAACGCTTTTGCTCTTGTTTTGGACTCTAATTTGCATGGTTTGAATGAAACTAACCCGGACTAACGTTGTTTTCAGCAAAACTACCATGGTGTTGTTTTTGTGCAGAAATAGAAGTTCTCGGAATTGGACGAAACCTTTTGGAGAATTATTTTAGAATAGATAATAAATTATGGTGCCAAGACCCACTGGAGGGGGGCCCAGGCGCCCACAAGACACAGGGCGCGCCATCCCCCTCTAGCGTGCCCTGGTGCGTGGTGGGGCCCTCGGGGCTCCGCTAACCCTAACTCGGACGCCATAAAATCCTGCTTCACCTCTTGTTTCACGATACAGAGCTGCCGCCACCTCCTGTTCTTCATCGGGAGGCCAGATCTGGAGCCTGTTCGGGGCTCCAGAGAGGGGAATCTCCGGTCCTCGGCATCACCAACCCTCCTTCATCACCAATTCCATGATGCTCACCACCGTGAGTGAGTAATTCCTTCATAGGCTCGCTGGTCGGTGAGGAGTTGGATGAGATTCATCATGTAATCGAGTTAGTTTTGATAGGGCTGGATCCCTAGTATCCACCATGTTCTGAGATTGATGTTTCTATGACTTTTCCATGCTAATGCTTTTCACTAGGTCTCGAGTACCATGATTTCAGATCCGAACTGTTTATGTTTTCACCATTATATCTATGTTCTAGATCCGATCTTGCAAGTCATATGCACCCTATTATGTGTTATGATCCGTAAACCACAGGGTGACAGTAATTGGGATACTTTCCGGTGATGACCGTAGTTTGAGGAGTTTCATGTATTCACTATGTGTTAATGCTTTGTTCCAGTTCTCTATTAAAAGGAGGCCTTAATATCCCTTAGTTTTCTTATGGACCCTGCTGCCACGAGAGGGTAGGACAAAAGATGCCATGCAAGTTATTTTTCCATAAGCATGTATGACTATTTACAGAATACATGCCTACCTTATACTCCCTTCGTCCAGAAATACTTGTCGCATAAATGGATAAAAGTGGATGTATCTAGAACTAAAATACGTCTAGATACATCCATTTCTTTGACAAGTATTTCCGGACGGAGGGAGTATTTATGAACTGGAGCTAGTTCCGTGCCGCCCTTGGTTATGACCGTTATATGATGAATATCATCCAACGTATTCACCGGTCCAATGCCTACGAGTTTTCCACATATTGTTCTTTCTAAGTTACTATTGCTATTGCTACTATTACAACTGCTACAAAATTATTGCTATCACTGTCACCGTTACTATTACTGTTACCGCTGCTATCAAAACTATCATATTATTGTGCTACTGATCACTGTGCTGCACATATTTAATCTCCATGTGTGGTTGAATTGACAACTCAATTGCTAATACTTGCAAATATTCTTTGGCTCCCCTTGTGTCGAATCAATAAATTTGGGTTGAATACTCTACCCTCAAAAACTGTTGCGATCCCCTATACTTGTGGGTTGTCAAGACCTTTTTCTGGCGCCGTTGCCGGGGAGCATAGCTATATTTGTTGAGTCACTTGGGATTTATATCTATTTATCACTATGAAGAATCTGAAAGACCCAAGAATGAAGATCATTCCCTCTATGACGATGGGAGGTAAGGAACTGCCATCTACCTCTGCACTTGATTCACCTTCTGTTTTGAGTAAACTTGCAATACCACCACATGCTATTAATCCTGATATGTCGCAAGTTATTGATGATGCTACTTCTGCTATGAATGATGCTTATGATGATGTTAGTACTTTGCTCGATGATAATGTGCCACTAGGTGAATTTCTTGATGAACAACCTGCTAGAGCTAAAGATACTGAGAATGATGAAACTGATGAAATTACTGAAACTGATGTCCTTGAAACTGAGAATTATGAAACACCTATCAAACCTAGCTCTCCTAGATTTGAATTGACTAAGATACCTGAGGGTTATGTTATGGATAAGGAGGTAGCTAGAGATTTTCTTGCTTGCAATGATAGAGATGATCTTAAGAAATTACTATGCAAACTGAAAGAAAAATCTTTGAATGCTAGAATGAAATGCAATCCTAAATTTGCTACTTCACCTATCTTTGTTACTGATAAGGATTATGAATTCTCTATCGACCCAGAGTTAATTACTTCGGTTGAATCTGATCCTTCCCATGGCTATGAAACTGGGACCATTGTGGCACACCTTACTAAACTAAATGATATAGCCACCCTGTTTGCCCATGATGAGAAAATTCGCTATTAATACATCCTCAAATTATTTCCGTTCTCATTAAAGGGTGATGCCAAGATATGGTATAATACTCTTGCTCTTGGTAGTGTGTGTAGTCCCCAGGATATGATTTATTACTTCTTTGAAAAATATTTTCCTGCTCATAAGAAACAAGCTGCCTTACAGGAAATATTTAAAGTTGTGCAAATTGAAGAAGAGAGTCTCCCGCAAGCTTGGGGGAGGCTTCTCCAATTGCTTAATGCTTTGTCTGATCATCCTCTTAAGAAAAATGAAATACTTGATATCTTCTATAATGTACTAACCGATGCTTCTAGGGACTGATAACCCACAAGTATAGGGGATCGCAACACTTTTCGAGGGTAGAGTATTCAACCCAAATTTATTGATTCGACACAAGGGGAGCCAAAGAATATTCTCAAGTATTAGCAGCTGAGTTGTCAATTCAACCACACCTGGAAACTTAATATCTGCAGAAAAAATATTTAGTAGCAAAGTAATATGATAGTAATGGTAGCGGTAGCAAAAGGTAACGGTAGCAAAAGTAATGTTTTTGGTATTTTGTAGTGATGATAGCAATTGCAACAGAAAAGTAAATAAGCGAAGAACAATATATGGAAAGCTCGTAGGCAATGGATCAGTGATGGAGAATTATGCCAGATGCGGTTCATCACGTAACAGTCATAACCTAGGGTGACACAGAACTAGCTCCAGTTCGTCAATGTAATGTAGGCATGTATTCCGAATATATTCATACGTGCTTATGGAAAAGAACTTGCATGACATCTTTTGTCCTACCCTCCCATGGTAGCGGGGTCCTAACGGAAACTAAGGGATATTAAGGCCTCCTTTTAATAGAGTATCGGAACAAAGCATTAGCACGTAGTGAATACATGAACTCCTCAAACTATGGTCATCACCGGTAAGTATCCCGATTATTGTCACTTCGGGGTTAACGGATCATAACACATAATAGGTGACTATAGACTTGCAAGATAGGATCAAGAACTCTCATATATTGCTGAAAACATAATAGGTTCAGATCTGAAATCAAGGCACTCGGGCCCTAGTGACAAGCATTAAGCATAGCAAAGTCATAGCAACATCAATCTCAGAACATAGTGGACACTAGGGATCAAACCCTAACAAAACTAACTCGATTACATGATAAATCTCATCCAACCCATCACCGTCCAGCAAGCCTATGATGGAATTACTCACGCACGGCAGTGAGCATCATGAAATTGGTGATGGAGGATGGTTGATGATGACGATGGCGACGGATTCCCCTCTACGGAGCCCCGAACGGACTCCAGATCAGCCCCCCGAGAGGTTTTAGGGCTTGGTGGCGGCTCCGTATTGTAAAACGCGATGATTTCTTCTTTCTGATTTTTTTCTCCCCAAAACCAAATATATAGAGTTGGAGTTGAGGTCGGAGGAGCTCCAGAGGGGCCCACGAGGTAGGGGGGCGTGCCTGCCCCCTAGGGCCACCACCTGTCCACGAGGGCGGGGGCGCGCCCCACGCCCTCATGGACAGGTGGTGGGCCCTATGGTCTTCATCTTTTGGAAGGATTTTTTATTATTTCCTAATAGATGTTCTGTGAAGTTTCAGGTCATTCCGAGAACTTTTGTTTCTGCACATAAATAACACCATAGCAATTCTGCTGAAAACAGCGTCAGTCCGGGTTAGTTCCATTCAAACCATGCAAGTTAGAGTCCAAAACAAGGGCAAAAGTGTTTGGAAAAGTAGATACGATGGAGACGTATCAACTCCCCCAAGCTTAAACCTTTGCTTGTCCTCAAGCAATTCAGTTGACAAACTAAAAGTGATAAAGAAAAACTTTTACAAACTCTGTTTGCTCTTGTTGTTGTAAATATGTAAAGCCAGCATTCAAGTTTTCAACAAAGATTATGACTAACCACATTCACAATAATGCTTAGGTCTCAAGTTTACTCATATCAATGGCATAATCAACTAGCGAGCAATAATAATAAATCTTGGATGACAACACTTTCTCAAAACAATCATAATATGATATAACAAGATGGTATCTCGCTAGCCCTTTCTGAGACCGCAAAACATAAATGCAGAGCACCTTTAAAGATCAAGGACTGACTAGACATTGTAATTCATGGTAAAAGAGATCCAGTCAAGTCATACTCAATGTAAACTAACAGTAATGAATGCAAATGGCAACGGTGCTCTCCAACTGGTGCTTTTTAATAAGAGGATGATGACTCAGCATAAAAGTAAATAGATAGGCCCTTCGTAGAGGTAAGCATGGATTTGTAGAGGTGCCAGAGCTCGGTTTTGAAATAGAGATGAATAATATTTTGAGCGGTATACTTTCATTGTCAACATAACAACCAAAAGATAGCAATATCTTCCATGCTACACACATTATAGGCGGTTCCCAAACAGAATGGTAAAGTTTATACTCCCCCTCCACCAACAAGCATCAATCCATGGCTTGCTCGAAACAACGAGTGCCTCCAACTAACAAGAGTCCCAGGGGGAGTTTTGTTTGAAATTATTTTGATTTGATTTGCATAGAGCATGGGACTGGGCATCCCGGTGACCAGCCACTTTCTCGTGAGTGAGGAGCGGAGTCCACTCCTCTCGAGAATAACCCGCCTAACATGGAAGATACAGACAGCCCTAGTTGATACATGAGCTATTCGAGCATACAAAACACGATATTTATTTGAAGGTTTAGAGTTTGGCACATACAAATTTACTTGGAATGACAAGTAGATACCGTATATAGGTAGGTATGGTGGACTCATATGGAATAATTTTTGGGTTTATGGAGTTGGATGCACAAGCAGTATTCCCACTTAGTACAGGTGAAGGCTAGCAAAAGACTGGGGAGCGACCATCTAGAGAGCGACAACAGTCATGAACATGCATTAAAATTAATCAACACCGAATGCAAGCATGAGTAGGATATAATCCACCATGAACATAAATATCATGAATGCTATGTTGATTTTGTTTCAACTACATGCGTGAACATGTGCCAAGTCAAGTCACTTAAATCATTTAGAGGAGGATACCACCCTATCATACCACATCACAACCATTTTAATAGCATGCTGGCACTCAAGGTAAACCATTATAAGCTCCTAGCTAATCAAGCATGGCACAAGAAACTATGATCTCTATCTGTCATTGCAAACATGTTTATTCATAATAGGCTGAATCAGGAATGATGAACTAATCACATTTACAAAAACAAGAGAGGTCGAGTTCATACCAGCTTTTCTCGTCTCAGTCAGTCCATCATATATCGTCATAATTTCCTTTCACTTGCACGACCGAATGATGTGAATAATAATAATAGTGCACGTGCATTGGACTAAGCTGGAATATGCAAGCATTCAATAAAGAGGAGAAGACAAGACAATATGGGCTCTGTTGTCAGAACACCAATAATGCATATAAGAGCCACTTCAACAATTTAATCATGGTCTTCCCTATCGACTCCCAAAGAAAAGAAAAGAAATAAAACTATTTACACGGGAAAGCTCCCAACAAGCAAAAGAAGAATAGGAAATCTTTTTGGGTTTTTCTTTTTAATTACTACTACAAGCATGGAAAGTAAACTAATTAAAAGCTACAACTAGTTTTTTTGGTTTTTCTTAAGGTTTATTAATCACACAAGAAGAAAGCATAAAAAGGAAATAAACTAGCATGGATGATACAATGAAAAAGTATGAGCACTGATACGTCTCCAACGTATCTACTTTTCCAAACACTTTTGCCCTTGTTTTGGACTCTAACTTGCATGATTTGAATGGAACTAACCCGGACTGACGCTGTTTTCAGCAGAATTACCATGGTGTTATTTATGTACAGGAACAAACGTTCTCGGAATGACCTAAAACTTCACGGAGCAACTTTTCAGAAAATATGAAAAATACCTGCAAAAGATGAAGGCCAGGGGGGCCACCACCTGTCCACGAGGGTGGGGGGCGCGCCCCCTACCTCGTGGGCCCCCTGTTGCCTCTCCGACTCCAACTCCATATATTGTGTTTCGGGGAGAAAAAAATCAGAGAGAAGAAATCATCGCGTTTTACGATACAGAGCCGCCGCCAAGCCCTAAAAACCTCTCGGGAGGGCTGATCTGGAGTCCGTTCGGGGCTCCGGAGAGGGGAATCCGTCGCCATCGTCATCATCAACCATCCTCCATCACCAATTTCATGATGCTCACCACCGCGTGTGAGTAATTCTAACATAGGCTTGCTGGACGGTGATGGGTTGGATGGGATATATCATGTAATCGAGTTAGTTTTGTTAGGGTTTGATCCCTAGTATCCACTATGTTCTGAGATTGATGTTGCTATGACTTTGCTATGCTTAATGCTTGTCACTAGGGCCTGAGTGCCATGATTTTAGATACAAACCTATTATGTTTTCATCAATATATGAGAGTTCTTGATCCTATCTTGCAAGTCTATAGTCACCTATTATGTGTTATGATCCGTTAACCCCGAAGTGACAATAATCGGGATACTTACCGGTGATGACCGTAGTTTGAGGAGTTCATGTATTCACTATGTGTTAATGCTTTGTTCCGGTACTCTATTAAAAGGAGGCCTTAATATCCCTTAGTTTCCGTAAGGACCCCGCTGCCACGGGAGGGTAGGACAAAAGATGTCATGCAAGTTCTTTTCCATAAGCACGTATGACTATATTCGGAATACATGCCTACATTACATTGACGAACTGGAGGTAGTTCCGTGTCACCCTAGGTTATGATTGTTACATGATGAACCGCATCCAGCATAATTCTCCATCACCGATCCATTGCCTACGAGCTTTCCATATATTGTTCTTCGCTTATTTACTTTCCCATTGCTATTGCTATCATCACTACAAAATACCAAAAACATTGCTTTTACTACTGTTACCTTTTGTTACCATTACCACTACTATCATATTATTTTGCTACTAAATACTTTGCTGCAGATATTAAGTTTCCAGGTGTGGTTGAATTGACAACTCAGCTGCTAATACTTGAGAGTATTCTTTGGCTCCCCTTGTGTCGAATCAATAAATTTGGGTTGAATACTTTACCCTCGAAAACTGTTGCGATCCCCTATACTTGTGGGTTATCAAGACTATTTTCTGGCACCGTTGCCGGGGAGCATAGCTCTATTCTTTGAGTCACTTGGGATTTATATCTGCTTATCATTATGAAGAACTTGAGAGATCCAAAAACCAAGATCTATCCCTCAACTACGAGGGGAGGTAAGGAACTGCCATCTAGCTCTGCACTTGATTCACCTTCTGTTTTGAGTAAGCTTGCGGCACCTACACCTGCTTCTGCTATTCGTTCTGATATGTCGTATGTTATTGATGATGCCACTTCTGCTATGCATGATACTTATGATGAAACTGCTTCTATGCTTGATACTACTGTGCCACTTGGTAAATTTCTTGATGAACAACTTGCTAGAGCTAGAGAAATTGAAAATATTGAATCTGATGATACTGATGATGAAGAATCACTTGTTATTCCTAAGGGTTATGTTTTTGATCAAGAAGCTTCTTTAGATATTTTAGCTTGCAAAAATAGAAATGAACTCAAAAGGTTATTAGCTAAATGGAGTAAGCAATCTCTAAATGCTAGAATGAAACCTGACCCTACTTTTGCTACTTCACCTATCTTTGTTACTGATAAGGATTATGAATTCTGTGTTGATCCCGATATAATTACTTTGGTTGAATCTGATCCTTTTCATGGTTATGAATCTGAAACTGTTGTGGCACATCTCACTAAATTGAATGATATAGCCACCCTGTTCACTAAAGATGAGAGAACTCGTTACTTTTACATCCTTAAAATATTTCCGTTCTCATTAAAGGGTGATGCTAAGATATGGTTTCATTCTCTTGATCCTGGTTGTGTGCGTAGTCCCCAGGATATGATTTATTACTTCTCTGCTAAATGTTTCCCTGCTCATAAGAAACAAGCTGCTTTAAGGGATATATATATATAATTTTGTGCAAATTGAAGAAGAGAGTCTCCCACAAGCTTGGGGGAGCCTTCTCCAATTACTTAATGCTTTTCCTGATCATCCTCTTCAGAAAAATGAAATACTTGATATCTTTTATAATGGACTAACCGATGCCTCCGGAGATTACCTGGATAGTTGTGCTGGTTCTGTTTTCAGGGAAAGAACACCGGATGAAGCTGAAATTCTATTGAATAATATGTTGACAAATGAAAATAATTGTACACCTCCGGAGCCAACTCCTGAGCCTATTCCTAAACCAACTCCGAAGAAGAGGGGTATTCTATTTCTCAGTCCTAAAGATATGTAAGAGGCAAAGAAATCTATGAAAGAAAAATGTATTAAAGCTGAAGATGTTAAGAATTTACCACTTATTGAAGAAATACATGGTCTTAATTTACCGCCTGTTGAAGAAACATATAATCTTAATCCTTTACCTATTGAAGAAACTCATGGTCTTGATAACCCGACACAGGTAGTAAAGGTAAATTCTCTCTATAGATATGATAAAGCCGAAATCCCATTTAGTAAATTTGCTAGCCCATGCTTAGATGAGTTTGATAAATTTATGGCTAAGCAAGAAGACTTTAATGCTTATTTTGGTAGACAATTGAAATAAAATTCAAATATTCTTGAACACTTGGGTGATTATATGGCTAATGTCAAAATTGAACTTAAACTTATTAGTAAACATGCTTCTATGGTTACCACTCAAGTAGAACAAGTACTTAAAGCTCAAAATGATTTGCTCAATGAATTGAATAGTAAGAATAATGATGATGCTGTTAGAGTGGCTACTAGAACTGGTAGAGTGACTCAGGAACCTCTGTATCCTGAAGGCCACTCTAAGAGAATTGAGCAAGATTCTCAGAGAAATAATATAGATGTACCTAGTTCTTCTAAAAAGAAGAAAAAGAAAAATGATAGGACTGTGCATGCTTCTAGTGAACCTATTGCTCAACCACCTGAGAATCCAAATGATATTTCTATTTCTGATGCTGAAACACAATCTGGTAATGAACCTGAAACTAGTGATAATGTTAATGATGATGCTCAACCTAGTAATGATAATGATATAGAAATTGAACCTGCTGTTGATCTTGATAACCCACAATCAAAGAATCAATGTTATGATAAGAAAGACTTTGTTGCTAGGAAACATGGTAAAGAAAGAGAACCATGGGTTCAGAAACCCATGCCTTTTCCTCCCAAACCATCCAAGAAAAAGGATGATGAGGATTTTGAGCGCTTTGTTGAAATGATTAGACCTATCTTTTTGCATATGCGATTAACTGATATGCTCAAAACCAATCCTTATGCTAAGTACATGAAAGATATAATTACAAATAAAGAAAGATACCGGAAGCTGGAATTTCCACCATGCTTGCTAATTACACTTTTAAAGGTGGAATACCTAAGAAACTAGGAGATCCCGGTGTACCAACTATACCATGCTCCATTAAAAGAAACTATGTTAAAACTGCTTTATGTGATCTTGGAGCCGGTGTTAGTGTTATGCCTCTCTCTTTATATCGTAGACTTGATTTGAATAAGTTGGCACCTACTGAAATATCTTTGCAAATGGCTGATAAATCAACTGCTATACCTGTCGGTATTTGTGAGGATGTGCCTGTTGTAGTTGCAAACGTTACTATTTTAACGGAATTTGTTATTCTTGATATTCCCGAGGACGATAGTATGTCTATTATTCTTGGAAGACCCTTTTTGAATACTGCAGGGGCTGTTATTGATTGCACTAAAGGCAATGTCACTTTTCATGTTAATGGTAATGAGCATACGGTACACTTTTTGAGGAAACAACCTCAAGTTCATAGTATCAACTCTATTGGAAAAATTCCATCGATTATATTTGGAGGTTTTGAATTTCCTCTTCCTACTGTCAAGAAGAAATATGATATTCTTATTATTGGGGATGTGCATATCCCCGTTGAGGTAACATAGTATTATTCGAAATTTCTCCGGTTCCATGTTATTCGGAATGAGTTCGTTAACAAGACTTGATCAACATTGTTAGTGGATTCCTTTTGATGAGCATGAGATGGATGAAACTAGAAGGCACAACCTTTTGTACCCCACTTTTACTTTCTGATATTTATATTAAATAAAATAAAAATAAATATTTTTCTGTCTGTTATCTGATTATCCGTGCAATATAAAAATACCTCGAAAATAAAAGTTATCCAAATGCCCTGAAATTTAAATATGATTTTTTCTAGAATATTTGAGAATATTTGGCACTAAGAACACAGCAGGGGGGCCAACCACGTGCCCACGAGGATGGAGGGCGCACCCTACCCCCCTGGGCGCGCCCCCTGCCTTGTGGGCCCACGGTTGCCCTCCTCCACTTATCCTTTCACCCATACACTTCTTCTTCCTCCCACAAACATGAATAACCAGCTCAAACCCGAGTTCTAGCTCACTTTGCTGCCATTTTCGATCTCCTCGCTCAAAGCACCTCTCACAAAACTGCTTGGGGAGATTGTTCCTTGGTATGTGACTCCTCCATTGATCTAATTAGTTTTTGTTCTAGTGCTTTATTCATTGCAAATTTTTGCTGCTTAGGTGACCCTGTTCTTGAGCTTACATGTCAAATTTATATGGTCAAAAGTAGTTTTGATGCATGATATAGGCCCTAGGCACTTGTAGGAGTAGTTGCTATCAATATTATTGAGTTTGGTTTACTTTTATTTTGAAGTTACTAAATAAATTCAGAATTTTTCAGAGGGAGAAATATGCTTAGGAAAATGTTCCAAGGTGGTTCTTCAAGGAAGCAAGGACCCAGGCTTGCAATGCGTGATGCTGATGGCGAGCCACCAAGAGACGCTCCAGTGCGTCCTTGTGAATGGCCTTCTGAGAACTTTATGGATCAAGCGGGAATTAAGGAAGAATTCAACGCATATTTGCGTAACGCTGATCTTGTGAGCTTCGAGGAAGAGAAGTGCAGGCAATATCACAACCTCACCAGTACCTTTGTGAGGAGGTTTGAATTTTCAACTTCACGTAATTCTCCAACTGTCCTGTTTGATCTTTATGATAATTCTTACACTATGGACTTAGAGGATTTTACCACTACATGCAAACTTCCACAATGGGGTAGTATAAGGGATCCTCGCAAATCTGAATTTAGAGATTTTCTTGCTAGCATAGCTGTGGGAGAATCTAGTGATATTACACAAGCCACCATAGGGAGCATTCACTTTCCTGCTATACATTATTTTGCTCTCTTCATAGGTAGATGCATTAATGGTAAAGATGAGGCATGTCACATGTGTGTCCTTGACCTTAGTATTCTTCGGAGTGCTGTGTTAGGAGACAAATCTTATAATTTGGGAGCCATTGCTGCACGTAGGTTGCATCTTAATAGATTTAATGGAGATTCCTTTGGTGGAATTTATGCAACTCGCATAGCTAATTTTCTTGGTGTAGCCATATGCGAAGATGATATTGAATTACCTCCTGCTCATCTAGATTTTAATGCTATGGTTCACCACCAGTTTGTCGAGAGGAACGAATCACCTCTCCAGTATCGACTAATCTTTGACAGACGCCATGCTGTCTGTATTACTCTCCCTGCCCCTGCCTTCTTTGATTATCAGGCAAGAGGAAGATATACTATTACCAGAGAGGAGGCAGATGAGTATGAGAGGAGAGAGGAGGCCACTCGTCGCCACGCTGCAGCTCAGCAGGCGATAGCCGCCGCATCGCAGTACGACCCCAGCTACTATTATGGATATCCGCCAGCCCAGCCGTGGCCATAGACCAACTTAGGACAAAAGCCTAAGCTTGGGGGAGTACGTATTTTCCACGGACATTACATTTATGCTCACACACTCATTGCTAGATGTCGGTGCTCATACTTTTTCATTGTATCATCCATGCTAGTTTATTTCCTTTTTATGCTTTCTTCTTGTGTGTTTAATAAACCTTAAGAAAAAAAATAGTTGTAGCTTTTAATCAGTTTAATTTCCATGCTTGTAGTAGTAGTTAAAAAGAAAACCCAAAAAGATTTCATGTTCTTATTTTGCTTGTTGGGAGCTTTCCCGTGTGAATAGTTTTATTTCTTTTCTTTTCTTTTCTTTGGGGGTCGATAGGAGAAGACCATAATTAAATTTTTGAAGTGGCTCTTATATGCATTATTGTTTATCTGACAAAAGAGCCCATATTGCCTTGTCTTCTCCTGTTTATTGAATGCCTGCAGATTCCAGCTTAGTCCAATGCACGTGCACTATTATTATTCACATCGTTCAGGTCATGCAAGTGAAAGGCAATTATGATGATATATGATGGACTGACTGAGATGAGAAAGGCTCGTATGAACTCGACCTCTTTTGTTTTTGTAAATATGATTAGTTCATCGTTTTTGATTCGGCCTATTATGAATAAACATGTTTGCATTGACAATTAGAGATCATAGTTTCTTGTGCCATGCTTGATTAGCTATGAGTTATAATGGTTTACCTTGCGTGCCAACATGCTATTGAGATAGTTATGATGTGGTATGATAGGGTGGTATCCTCCTCTGAATGATTTAAGTGACTTGACTTGGCGCATGTTCATGCATGTAGTTGAAACAAAATCAACATAGCCTTCACGATATTTATGTTCATGGTGGATTATATCCTACTCATGCTTGCATTCGGTGTTGATTAATTTTAATGCATGTTCATGACTGTTGTCGCTCTCTAGCTGGTCGCTTCCCAGTCTTTTTCTAGCCTTCACCTGTACTAAGCGGGAATACTGCTTGTGCATCCAATCCCTTAAACCCCAAAGTTATTCCACATGAGTCCACTATACCTACCTATATACGGTATCTACCTGCCGTTCCAAGTAAATTTGTATGTGGCAAACTCTAAACCTTCAAATAAATATCCTGTTTTGTATGCTCGAATAGCTCATGTATCAACTAGGGCTGTCCGTATCTTCCATGTTAGGCGGGTTATTCTCAAGAGGAGTGGACTCCGCTCCTCACTCACGAGATAAATGGCTGGTCACCGGGATGCCCAGTCCCATGCTTTATGCAAACTAAATCAAAATAATTGCAAACAAAACTCCCCCTGGGACTCTTGTTAGTTGGAGGCACTCGTTGTTTCGAGAAAGCCATGTATTGATGCTTGTTGGTGGAAGGGGGAGTATAAACTTTACCATTCTGTTTGGGAACCGCCTATAATGTGTGTAGCATGGAAGATATCGCCATCTCTTGGTTTTTATGTTGACAATGAAAGTATACCGCTCAAAATATTATTCACCTCTATTTCAAAACCGAGCTCTGGAACCTCTACAAATCCCTGCTTCCCTCTGCGAAGGGCCTATCTATTTACTTTTATGCTAAGTCATCATCCTCTAATTAAAAAGCACCAGTTGGAGAGCACCGCTGTCATTTGCATTCATTACTGTTAGTTTACATTGAGTATGACTTGACTGGATCTCTTTTACCATGAATAACAATGTCTAGTCAGTCCTTGGTCTTTAAAGGTGCTCTGCATTTATGTTTTGTGGTCTCAGAAAGGGCTAGCGAGTTACCATCTTGTTATATAATATTATGATTGTTTTGAGAAAGTGTTGTCATCCGAGATTTATTATTATTGCTCCCTAGTTGATTATGCCATTGATATGAGTAAACTTGAGACCTATGCGTTATTGCGAATGTGGTTAGTTATAATCTTTGCTGAAAACTTGAATGCTGGCTTTACATATTTACAACAACAAGAGCAAACAGAGTTTGTAAAAGTTTTTCTTTATCACTTTCAGTTTGTCAACTGAATTGCTTGAGGACAAGCAAAGGTTTAAGCTTGGGGGAGTTGATACGTCTCCAACACATCTACTTTTCCAAACACTTTTGCCCTTGTTTTGGACTCTAACTTGCATGATTTGAATGGAACTAACCCGGACTGACGCTGTTTTCAGCAGAATTACCATGGTGTTATTTATGTGCAGGAACAAACGTTCTCGGAATGACCTGAAACTTCACGGAGCAACTTTTCAGAAAATATGAAAAATACCTGCAAAAGATGAAGGCCAGGGGGCCCACCACCTATCCATGAGGGTGGGGGCGCGCCCCCCTACCTCGTGGGTCCCCTGTTGCCTCTCCGACTCCAACTCCAACTCCATATATTGTGTTCCGAGGAGAAAAAAATCAGAGAGAAGAAATCATCGCGTTTTACGATACGGAGCCGCCGTCAAGCCCTAAAAACCTCTTGGGAGGGCTGATCTGGAGTCCGTTCAGGGCTCCGGAGAGGGGAATCCGTCGCCATCGTCATCATCAACCATCCTCCATCACCAATTTCATGATGCTCACCGCCGTGCGTGAGTAATTCCATCGTAGGCTTGCTGGACGGTGATGGGTTGGATGGGATCTATCATGTAATCGAGTTAGTTTTGTTAGGGTTTGATCCCTAGTATCCACTATGTTCTGAGATTGATGTTGCTATGACTTTGCTATGCTTAATGCTTGTCACTAGGGCCCGAGTGCCATGATTTTAGATCTGAACCTATTATGTTTTCATCAATATATGAGAGTTCTTGATCCTATCTTGCAAGTCTATAGTCACCTATTATCTGTTATGATCCGTTAACCCTGAAGTGACAATAATCGGGATACTTACCGGTGATGACCGTAGTTTGAGGAGTTCATGTATTCACTATGTGTTAATGCTTTGTTCCGGTACTCTATTAAAAGGAGGCCTTAATATCCCTTAGTTTCCGTAAGGACCCCGCTGCCACGGGAGGGTAGGACAAAAGATGTCATGCAAGTTCTTTTCCATAAGCACGTATGACTATATTCGGAATACATGCCTACATTACATTGACGAACTGGAGCTAGTTCTGTGTCACCCTAGGTTATGACTGTTACGTGATGAACCGCATCCGGCATAATTCTCCATCACTGATCCATTGCCTACGAGCTTTCCATATATTGTTCTTCGCTTATTTACTTTCCCGTTGCTATTGCTATCATCACTACAAAATACCAAAAACATTGCTTTTACTACCGTTACCTTTTGTTACCGTTACCACTACTATCATATTATTTTGCTACTAAATACTTTGCTGCAGATATTAAGTTTCCAGGTGTGGTTGAATTGACAACTCAGCTGCTAATACTTGAGAGTATTCTTTGGCTCCCCTTGTGTCGAATCAATAAATTTGGGTTGAATACTTTACCCTCGAAAACTGTTGCGATCCCCTATACTTTTGGGTTATCAAGCACCGACATCTGGCAATGAGTGTGTGAACCTGAATATAATGTCGGTGAGAAATACGTACTCCCCCAAGCTTAGGCTTTTGGCCTAAGTTAGTCTATGGCCATGGCTGGCCTGGCGGATATCCATAATAATAGTTGGGGTCGTATTGAGATGCAGCGACTATCACCTCCTGAGCTGCAGCGTGGCGACGAGCAGCCTCCGCCCTCCTCGCGTACTCATCTGCCTCCTCTCTGGTGACTTTGCCTAATAATCAAAGAAGGCAGGAGCAGGGAGAGTAATACAGACATCACGGCGTCTGTCAAAGATTAAGCAATACTGGAGAGGTGATTCATTCCTCTCGACAAACTGGTGGTGAACCATAGCATCATAATCCAAATAAGCAGGAGGCAACTCAATATCATCTTCACGTATGGCTATACCAAGAAAATTAGCTATGCGGGTTGCATAAATTCGACCAAAGAAATCTCCATTAAATCTATTAAGATGCAACCTACGTGCAACAATGGCTCCCAAATTATAAGATTTATCTCCTAACACCGCACTCCTAAGAATACTGAGGTCAGGAACACACATGTGACATGCCTCATCTTTACCATTAATGCATCTACCTATGAAGAGAGCAAAATAATGTATAGCAGGAAAGTGAATGCTCCCTATGGTAGCTTGTGCTATATCTTTAGATTCCCCCACAGTTATACTAGCAAGAAAATCTCTAAATTCAGATTTGCGAGGTTCCCTGACACTACCCCATTGTGGAAGTTTGCAAGCAGTGGTAAAATCCTCTAAGTCCATAGTGTAAGAATTTTCATAAAGATCAAACAGGACAGTTGGAGAATTACGTGAAGATGAAAATTCAAACCTCCTCACAAAGGAACTAGTGAGATAGTGATACTGGCTGCACTTTTCTTCCTCAAAGCTCACAAGATCAACATTACGCAATATGCGTTAAATTCTTCCTTAATTCCTGCTCGATCCATAAAAATTTTCGAAGGCCATTCACAAGGACGCACTGGAGCGTTTCTTGGTGGCTCATCATCAGCATCATGAATTGCAAGCCCGGGCTCTTGTTTCCTTGAAGAGCCACCTTGGTACATTTTCCTAAACATATTTATTCCTCTAAAAATTTCTGAAATTTTTAGTAACTTCAAAATAAAAGTGAACCAAACTCAATAATATTAATAGCAACTACTCCTACAAGTGCCTAGAGCCTATATCATGCATCAAAACTACTTGGAACCATATAAATTTGACATGCAAGCTCAAGAACAGGGTCACCTAGGCAGCATGAATTTGCAATGAATAAAGCACTAGAACAAAAACTAATTGGACCAATGGAGGAGTCACATACCAAGGAACAATCTCCCCAAGCAGTTTTGTGAGACGTGCTTTGAGCAAGGAGATCGAAAATGGCAGCAAAATGAGCTTGACCTCGTGCTTGAGCTGGGTATTCGTGTTTGTGTGAGGAAGAAGGAGTGTGTGGGTGCAGGAATAAGTGGAGGAGGTCCACCGTGGGCCCACGAGGCAGGGGGCGCGCCCAGGGGGGTAGGGCGCGCCCCTGACCCTCGTGGCCAGGTGCCAGCTCCTCCTGTTGTGTTCTCAGTGCCAAATATTCTCAAATATTCCAGAAAAAAAATCATATTTAAATTTCAGGGCATTTGGAGAAGTTTTATTTTTGGGGTATTTTTATATTGCACGGATAATCAGATAACAGACAGAAAAATACTTATTTTTATTTTATTTAAAATAAATAACAGAAAGTAAAAGGAGGGTACAGAGAGTTGTGTCTTCTAGTTTCATCCATGTCATGCTCATCAAAAGGAATCCACTAACAAGGTTGATCAAGTCTTGTTAACGAACTCATTCCGAATACCATGGAACCGGAGAAATTTCGAATAACACTATGTTACCTCAACGGGGATATGCACATCCCCAATAATAGGAATATCATATTTCTTCTTGATAGTAGGAAGAGGAAATTCAAAACCTCCAAATACAATCGATGGAATTTTTCCAATAGAGTTGATACTATGAACTTGAGGTTGTTTCCTCGAAAAGTGTACCGTATGCTCATTACCATTAACATGAAAAGTGACATTGCCTTTAGTGCAATCAATAACAGCCCCTGCAGTATTCAAAAAGGTCTTCCAAGAATAATAGACATACTATCGTCCTCGGGAATATCAAGAATAACAAAGTCCGTTAAAATAGTAACGTTTGCAACCACAACAGGCACATCCTCACAAATACCGACAGGTATAGCAGTTGATTTATCAGCCATTTGCAAAGATATTTCAGTAGGTGTCAACTTATTCAAATCAAGTCTACGATATAAAGAGAGAGGCATAACACTAACACCGGCTCCAAGATCACATAAAGCAGTTTTAACATAATTTCTTTTAATGGAGCATGGTATAGTGGGTACACCCGGGTCTCCAAGTTTCTTTGGTATTCCACCCTTAAAAGTATAATTAGCAAGCATGGTGGAAATTTCAGCTTCCGGTATCTTTCTTTTATTAGTAACAATATCTTTCATGTACTTAGCATAAGGATTCATTTGAAGCATATCAGTTAATCGCATACGCAAAAAGATAGGTCTAATCATTTCAGCAAAGCGCTCAAAATCCTCATCATCCTTTTTCTTGGATGGTTTGGGAGGAAAAGGCATGGGTTTCTGAACCCATGGTTCTCTTTCTTTACCATGTTTCCTAGCAACAAAGTCTTTCTTATCGTAACGTTGATTCTTTGATTGTGGGTTATCAAGATCAACAGTAGGTTCAATTTCTATATCATTATCATTACTAGGTTGAGCATCATCATGAACATTATTATTAACATTATCACTAGTTTCAGGTTCATTACCAGATTGTGTTTCAGCATCAGAAATAGAAATATCATTTGGATTCTCAGGTGGTTGAGCAATAGGTTCACTAGAAGCATGCAAAGTCCTATCATTTTTCTTTTTCTTCCTATTAGAAGGACTAGGTGCATCCACATTATTTCTCTGAGAATCTTGCTCAATTCTCTTAGGGTGGCCTTCAGGATACAAAGGTTCCTGAGTCATTCTACCACCTCTAGTCATAACTCTAACAGCGTTATCATTATTCTTACTATTCAATTCATTGAGCAAATCATTTTGAGCTTTAAGTACTTGTTCTACTTGAGTGGTAACCGTAGAAGCATGTTTACTAATAAGTTTAAGTTCACCTTTGACATTAGCCATATAATTACCCAAGTGTTCAAGCATATTTGAATTGTATTTCAATTGTATACCAAAATAAGCATTAAAATCTTCTTGCTTAGCCATAAATTTATCAAACTCATCTAAGCATGGGCTAGCAAACTTAGTAAATGGAATTTCAGCTTTATGATATCTATAGAGAGAATTTACCTTTACTACCTGTGTCGGGTTATCAAGACCATGAGTTTCTTCAATAGGTAATGGATTAAGGTCATATGTTTCTTCAACAGGCGGTAAATTAAGACCGTGTATTTCTTCAATAGGAGCTAAATTCTTAACATCTTCAGCTTTAATACCTTTTTCTTTCATAGATTTCTTTGCCTCTTGCATATCTTCAGGACTGAGAAATAGAACACCTCTTTTGTTCGGAGTTGGTTTAGGAATAGGCTCAGGAACTGGCTCATGAAGTGTCCAATTATTTTCATTTGTCAACATATTATTCAATAGAATTTCAGCTTCATCCGGCGTTCTTTCCCTGAAAACAGAACCAGCACAACTATCCAGGTAATCTCTGAAGGCATCGGTTAGCCCATTATAAAAGATATCAAGTATTTCATTTTTCTTAAGAGGATGATCAGGCAAAACATTAAGTAATTGGAGAAGCCTCCCCAAGCTTGTGGGAGACTCTCTTCTTCAATTTGCACAAAATTATATATATATCCCTTTAAGCAGCTTGTTTCTTATGAGCAGGGAAATATTTAGCAGAGAAGTAATAAATCATATCCTGGGGACTACGCACACAACCAGGATCAAGAGAATTAAACCATATCTTAGCATCACCCTTTAATGAGAACAGAAATATTTTAAGGATATAAAAGTAGCGAGTTCTCTCATCATTAGTGAACAGGGTGGCTATATCATTTAATTTAGTAAGATGTGCCACAACTGTTTTAGATTCATAGCCATGAAAAGGATCAGATTCAACCAAAGTAATTATATCAGGATCAACAGAATATTCATAATCCTTATCAGTAACAAAGATAGGCGAAGTAGCAAAAGCAGGGTCAGGTTTCATCCTAGCATTTAGAGATTGTTGCTTCCATTTAGCTAATAACCTCTTGAGTTCGTATCTATCTTTGCAAGCTAAAATAGCTAAAGCAGCTTCTTTTTCAAAAACATAACCCTCAGAAATAACAGGTGAGTCTGCATAATCACTTTCATTAATATTATCAGATTTAATATTTTCATTCTCTCTAACCCTAGCAAGTTGTTCATCAAGAAATTCACCAAGTGGCACAGTAGTATCAAGCATAGAAGTAGTTTCATCATAAGTATCATGCATAGCAGAAGTGGCATCATCAATAACATGCGACATATCATAACGAATAACAGAAGCAGGTTTAGGTGTCGCAAGCTTACTCAAAACAGAAGGTGAATCAAGTGCAGAGCTAGATGGCAGTTCCTTACCCCCCTCGTAGTTGAGGGATAAATCTTGGTTTTTGGATCTCTCAAGTTCTTCATAATGATAAGCAGATATAAATCCCAAGTGACTCAAAGAATAGAGCTATGTTCCCTGGCAACGACGCCAGAAAATAGTCTTGATAACCCACAAGTATAGGGGATTGCAACAGTTTTTGAGGGTAGAGTATTCAACCCAAATTTATGGATTCGACACAAGGGGAGCCAAAGAATATTCTCAAGTATTAGCAGCTGAGTTGTCAATTCAACCACACCTGGAAACTTAATATCTGCAGCAAAAATATTAAGTAGCAAAGTAATATGATAGTAATGGTAGCGGTAGCAAAAGGTAATGGTAGCAAAAGTAATGTTTTTGGTATTTTGTAGTGATGATAGCAACAACAAGGGAAAGTAAATAAGCGAAGAACAATATATGGAAAGCTCGTAGGCAATGGATCAGTGATGGAGAACTATGCAGGATGCGGTTCATCATGTAACAATCATAACATAGGGTGACACAGAACTAGCTCCAATTCATCAATGTAATGTAGGCATGTATTCCGAATATATTCATACGTGCTTATGGAAAAGAACTTGCATGACATCTTTTGTCCTACCCTCTCGTGGCAGCGGGGTCCTCACGGAAACTAAGGGATATTAAGGCCTCCTTTTAATAGAGTACCGGAATAAAGCATTAGCACATAGTGAATACATGAACTCCTCAAACTATGGTCATCACCGGTAAGTATCCTGATTATTGTCACTTCGGGGTTAACGGATCATAACACATAATAGGTGACTATAGACTTGCAAGATAGGATCAAGAACTCTCATATATTGATGAAAACATAATAGGTTCAGATCTGAAATCATGGCACTCGGGCCCAACTAACAAGCATTAAGCATAGCAAAGTCATAGCAACATCAATCTCAGAACATAGTGGACACTAGGGATCAAACCCTAACAAAACTAACTCGATTACATGATAAATCTCATCCAACCCATCACCGTCCAGCAAGCCTACGATGGAATTACTCACGCACGGCGATGAGCATCATGAAATTGGTGAGGGAGGATGGTTGATGATGACGGTGGCGACGGATTCCCCTCTCCGGAGCCCCGAACGGACTCCAGATCAGCCCTCTCGAGAGGTTTTAGGGCTTAGCGGCGGCTCCGTGTCGTAAAACGCGATGATTTCTTCTCTCTGATTTTTTCTTCCCGAAACCAAATGTATAGAGTTGGAGTTGAGGTCGGAGGAGCTTCAGGGGGCCCACGAGGTAGGGGGGCTGGCGTGCCCCCACCCTCGTGGACAGGTGGTGGGCCCCCTGGTCTTCATCTTTTGCAAGGATTTTTTATTATTTCCGAGTAGATGTTCCGTGAAGTTTCAGGTCTTTCCGAGAACTTTTGTTTCTGCACATAAATAACACCATAGCAATTCTGCTGATAACAGCGTCAGTCCGGGTTAGTTCCATTCGAATCATGCAAGTTAGAGTCCAAAACAAGGGCAAAAGTGTTTGGAAAAGTAGATACGACGGAGACGTATCAGGGACTTCCTAGATAGTTGTGCTGGCTGTGTTTTCAGGGAACGAACTATTGAACAAGCTGATGGATTATTGAATAACATATTGAAAAATTATGATGATTGGATAGTTCCTGAACCACCACCTAAACCTACTCCGAAGAAGAGGGGTACCTTATTTCTCAGTCCTGAAGATATGCAAGAGGCCAAGAAATGCATGAAGGAAAAAGGTATTAAAGCTAAAGATGATAAGAATTTACCACCTATTGAAGAAGTACATGGACTTGACACACCACCACAGGTGGTAGAGGTAAATTCTTTATTAAAGTTTGATGAAGCTAACATCCCTTATAATAAACATCCTAGTCAATCCTTATATGAATTTGATAATTATGTCATGAAACAAGATAACTTCAATGCAAATATTATGAAACAATTGAAACAAAACTCTGATATGATTGCTCGCTTGAGTGACTTGTTATTTAGACTCACTAATGATGTTAGAGGTGTGGGTAAACATGTCTCTATGGTTCAAACTCAGTGAGAACAAGTTGCTAAATCTCAAAGAGAACTGCTTATTGAAATGAACAATAATATGAATGATCATGTTGTTAGAGAAATGACCAGAGGAGGTAGGATGACTCAGGAACCAATTTATCCTGAGGGACACCCTAAAAGAATTGAAGAAGACTCTCAAAGAATTAACAGTGATGCACCTAGTTCCTTCTAAAAAGAAAAAGAAAAATGATAGGACTTTGCATACCTATGGTGAACCTGAAATAGAAAAACCTCCTAAAGATAATAATGATGTCTCTATCTCTGATGCTAAAATTCAATCTGGTAATGAACATTTACACACTGAAGGATGTTCATGAAGATGCTCAACCAGACAATGATGTTGAGACAGAACCTATTATTGATCTTGATAACCCACAACCTAAAAATAAACGATGTGATAAAAGAGACTTTGTTGCTAGAAAACATGGTAAAGAAAGAGAACCATGGGTTTAGAAACCCATGCCCTTTTCACCCAAACCATCTAAGAAAAAAGATGATGAAGAATTTGAACGCTTTGCTGAAATGCTTAGGCCAGTCATTTTGCATGCCCGCTTGACTGATATTTTAAAGATGGCCCCTTATGCAAAATACATGAAAGAAATTGTCACTAATAAAAGAAAGATACCTGAAGCTGAAATCTCCACCATGCTTGCTAATTATTCTTTTGAGGATGGAGTACCTAAAAAATTTGGAGATCCAGGAATACCAACTATACCATGATCTATTAAAATAAATTTTGTCAAAATTGCTTTGTGTGATTTAGGAGCTGGGTTAGTGTTATGCCTTTATCTTTATATAAAAGACTTGATTTGAATAGACTCACAACTACTGAAATATCTTTGCAAATGGCTAACTAATCAACTGCCATACCTATCGGTATTTGTGAAGATGTGCCCATTGTTGTTGCAAATGTTACTATCTTAACAGACTTTGTTATACTTGAGATGCCCAAGGACGACAACATGTCGATTATCCTTGGTAGACCCTTTTATTGATTTCAATAAAAGCAAAGTTACTTTTCATATCAATGGTAATGAGCATACGATGCACTTTCTGAAGAAACATTTCAAGTGAATCGTATTAATGTTATTGAAAAATCTCCAACAATTATTATTGGAAGTTTTCAACTCCCTCTACCTATTGCCAAAAAGAAATATGACATACTTATTGTTGGAGACATGCATATCCCGGTTGAGGTAACTTAGTGTTTTTACAAAAGTTCTTCGGTTTCATGTTAACCGAAAGTGGTTGTTAATAAGACTTGATCAACCTTATTAATGGATAGTTTTTGAGAGGTATGAAGTCGATGAATTTAGTCCCTACCTTTTGTTTTCTGTTTTTCTTAGTTTAATAAAATAAAATGCCTTGTTTATCCCATTTTCTAGATTTTCTGTGCAATAAAAAATGACCTAAAAATAAAAGTGCTCAGAATGACTTGAAATTTTTACATGTCTTTTGAATATTTGAGAATTTCTGGTACAAATAACATCAGAGGGGGGTGCCCCTGGTGCCCACAAGACACCCTAGCTCGCCGGCCACCCCAAGCGCGCCCTGGTGGGTGGTGGGACCCACGTGGGTCCCCTCACTTATCTCTTTAGCCCATGTCATCTCCTACCTCTAGAAAAAATCACCATAGCTCTCTCTCTCTCTCGTGTTCTTGCTCTCAAACCCACGGATTTCGTTCTCTTTGCTCGAAGCTCCATTTCCGAAACTGTTTTGGGGGATTGCTACTTGGTATGTGACTCCTCCATTGATCCAATTAGTTTTTGATTTAGTGGTTTATATTTTGAATACTTAGTTACTCTTGGTGCTGCTGTAGATGGGCTTGCATGTTGAATTCTTAGAGTTCTAAGTAGTTTGAATGCTTAATATGGCCTATAGGCATCTTTATGAGTAGTTGCTACCAAAATTTTCAGAATTTTATCCATAGGAAAAGATGAGTATCTTCTGGAAGTTTTCCTCCCAAAAGAATGCTAAGGGAGTCATTGGGGAATCATCGGACAATGACCTCAACACTTCAAGAATGGTAGAGGTGCAGCCGTGCGAATGGCCACATAATGCCTTCATGGATGAGGCCGGGTTCCCTCAAGAGTTTGCCCAATTCATTGCAAATGTCGGGCTGACCGACTTCCTCGTAGATGAGTGTGACCAACACCACCTCCTCATGAATTCCTTTGTGCAAAATTTCCATTTTCTGAATAGGAACAACCCTCCTGAGGTGTGGTTTAATTTATATTTTGAAACCCATCAGATATCGCTCACTGACTTCTGTGACATATGTTTGATTCCCTCTGACGGGGAACTAAGAGAGGCTAGACCGACAGAGTTTGAGGACTTTCTCCTCACTTTGACAGTGGGTGATGAAACAGGTGTGTCGAAAGCCACCGCCACTAGTTTACAGTTTCCTTCTGTGCATTACTTTGCTTTATTCAACACAAAGTGTTTAACTGCTAGGGAGAAGGTCGGTGCACTCAGTGCTCCTGACCTCGCCATTTTACGCCGTGCACTACACAATGATCGTACCTTTAGCCTAGGGGCTATTATTGCACGCTGTCTGCACCTTAATAGAACTAAGGGCAAAATTCATGGTGGTATCTATGCTACTCGCTTAGTGAGTCATTTTAATGTTTAGATACGCCAACATGATTATCCTTTGTCCTGAGTTTATCTGGATCACCAGGCAATGGAGGATCACTAGTTTATTGATGCCACTGATTCTTTTCATAACATTCGTTACAACTTGGTTTTCAGTGTAGAAACCTATGATGTTACCTGCACCTGCTTTGTTTGATTCTATTGCCAGGGCGGATACAGGGTCATGCCCGAGGACATTATTGCCTACCGGAACAACCAGGCAGCGGCAAGGGAGGAGCCCTAGGATTGGGACGCTCAGATGCCACCACCACAGAACTACTACATGGGACCGGGTGGCTACTACGGCTAGTGATTACCAAGCTAGGTCAAAAGCCTAAGCTTGGGGGAGTACGTATTTCCATCGACATTATATTCATGTTCACACATTTCATTCTAGTTGTTGGTGTCCACACTTTTTCATTGTATTATCCATGCTAGATTTAATTTCTCGCTTTCTTCTTGTGTGCTTGAAAAACTTTAAGTAAACCCAAAAATATTTCTTCTTTTTGGTTTTTATTTCTAGTTATTTAGATGTAGTGCTAAAGAAAAACCCAAAAAGATTTCTCGATTTTTCTTTTGCCTGTTGGGAGCTTTCCCGTGTAAATAGTTTTTCTCGTTTTTGTTTTTCCTTCTTTAATTTGCTTTCTTCAAGAAAAAACTAAAAACTCCAAAAATATTTCAGTGTGTTTATCTGAAATTCTTTTCTTTTATTGAGTCGTACCAAGGGGAAGACCACGATGAAAATGTTGAGTGGCTCTCTTATGCATTATTGTTGATCTAATAAAGAGCCCATATTATTTTGTATTTCCCTTTGAATAAAATGCATGCAGATTCCAGCTTAGTCCATGACACTCTTGCACTATTATATTATTAGTATTATTATTATTATTATTATTTTCACATCATTCGGTCATGCAAGTGAAAGGCAATAATGACGATATTTCATGAAGCGACCGTGGCAGAGAAAAGCGAGTATGAACTCAACTTGTTTTTGTTTTTGAAAATATGTTTAACTTAGTATCCATGATTATGCATATTATGATCAAACATGTTTGCAATGACAATTGGAGATTATAGTTTCTCATGCCATGCTTAAGTATCTAGGAGTGGATAATGATTTATCTTAGGTGTCAGCATGCATTAAAATGATTGTGATGTAGTATGATGATATGGTACCCTCCTCTAAATGTTTCAAGTGACTTGACTTGGCACATGTTCACACATGTAGTTGAATCAAAATCAACATAGCCTCCATGATATTTATGTTCATGGTGTTTACATCCTACTCATGCTAGTGTTCAATGTTGATTATTCATAAAGCGTGTTCATGACCATTTTCTCTCTCTAGTTGGTCACTTCTCAACCTATTTGCTAGCCTACGTCTGTACTAAGTGGGAATAATGCTTGTGCATCAAAATCCTTAAACCAAAGTTATTCCAGATGGGTCCACCATTGATACTTCTCCAATGTATCTATAATTTTTGATTTGTTCCATGCTATTATATTAACATTCTTGGATGTTTTACGATCATTTTATAGAAACTTTATATCATTTTTTGGGACTAACCTATTGACATAGTGCCCAGTGCCAGTTGTTTTTTTGCTTGTTTTTTACATCATAGAAAATCAATACCAAACGGAGTCCAAACGCAGCGAAACTTTTTGTAGAATTTTTCTGGACCAGAAGACACCTGTTGGGCCCAAGAAGTACCAGAGGGGGGCTCCAAGGGGAGCACAACCCACCAGGGCACGCCTCCCATACCTCCTCTTCGCCCTATAAATTCCCAAATATTCTAGAAACCCTAAGGAGTTGAAGAAACACAATTCCAGCCGCCGCAAGTTCCAGAACCACGAGATCCAATCTAGACACCATCACCGAGGGGTTCATCATCATCATTGGTGCCTCTTCGATGCTGCGTGAGTAGTTCATAATAGACCTATGGGTCCGTAGGCAGTAGCTAGATGGCTTCCTCTCTCTCTTTTGATTCTCAATACAATGGTCTCTTGGAGATCTATTTGATGTAACTCTTTTTGCGGTGTGTTTGTTGTGATCCAATGAACTTTGAGTTTATGATCAGATCTATATATCCATGAAAGTTATTTGAGTTTTGATCTCTTATATGCATGATTATTTATAGCCTCGTATTTCTTCTTCGAATATTTGGTTTAGTTAGGCCAACTAGATCGATTTTTCTTGCCATGGGAAGAGGTGCTTTGTGATGGGTTTGATCATGCGGTGTTCTTTCCACGTGACAGAAGGGGCAGCAAGACACGTATTGATCGGTGCTATTAAGGATAACAAGATGGGGTCTATTCCTACATGAATAGATCTTGTCTACATCATGTAATCGTTCTTATTGCATTACTCCGTTTCTCCATGAACTTAATACACTAGATGCATGCTGGATAGCGGTCAATGTGTGGAGTAATAGTAGTAGATGCAGACAGGAGTTGGTCTACTAATCTTGGACGTGATGCCTATATATTGATCATTGCCTGGATATCGTCATAATTATTTGAGGTTCTATCAATTGCCCAATGGTATTTTGTTACCCACCGTGTGCTATTTCTTGAGAGAAGCCACTAGTGAAATCTATGACCCCTGGGTCTATTCTTTATCATATGTGCGTTCCGATCTATTATTTGCTTTGAGATCTATTTTTATTTGCTTTTATTTTCAGATCTATTATTCCAAAAACCCAAAAATACTTTGCTGCTCTTTTTATTTGCATCTTTTATTTCACGTTTATTAAAGATCTATTTATCCAATCTATCACAAATTTTACCCCGTCAACTTGACAATTTCCTACGTCGTTACCCCTAAGAGGGATTGACAACCCCTCATAGACGCCGGGTTGAAAGTATTTGTTCTTTGTGTGGAGGTGCCGTTTACATAGTGTTGCTTGGTTCTCCTACTGGATTGATACCTTGGTTTCATAACTAAGGGAAATACCTACCGTAGTTGTGCCGCATCATCCCTTCCTCTTTTGGGAAATACCGACGTAGTTCAAGCGATACTAACCTGGACTGACGTTGTTTTCAGCAGAACTACCATGGTGTTGTTTTTGTGTAGAAATAAAAGTTCTCGGAAT
The DNA here is from genome assembly GCF_003073215.2 of Triticum urartu. Lineage (NCBI taxonomy): Eukaryota > Viridiplantae > Streptophyta > Magnoliopsida > Poales > Poaceae > Triticum > Triticum urartu. Next base: position 377,019,406 of record NC_053024.1, on the reverse strand, counting down.
TGGACAAGACTTTTTGGAGAATTATTTTGGAATATATAATAAATTATGGAGCCAAGACCCACTGGAGGGGGGGGGCAGGTGCCCACAAGACACCAGGGTGCGCCACCACTATCTGGCGTGCCCTGGTGGGTGGTGGGGCCCTCGAGGTTCCGCTGACCCTAACTCTGATGCTATAAAATCCTATTTTTGGAGAAAAAATAGGAGAGGAAGTTTCATCGTGTTTCACGATATGGAGCCGCCACCACCTCTTGTTCTTCATCGGGAGGCCACATCTGGAGCCCATTCGGGGCTCCAGAGAGGGGAATCTTCGGTCTTCTTCATCACTGATTCCATGATGCTTCCCATCGGGAGTGAGTAATTCCTTCTTAGGCTCGGTGGTCGGTGCAGAGTTGGATGAGATTCATCATGTAATCGAGTTAGTTTTGTTAGGGCTTGATCCCTAGTATCCACTATGTTCTAAGATTGAGGTTGCTATGACTTTGCTATGCTTAATGCTTGTCACTAGGGCCCGAGTGCCATGATTTTAGACCTGAATCGTTTATGTTTTCACCATTATATCTATGTTCTAGATCCAATCTTGCAAGTCATATGCACCCATTATGTGTTATGATCCGTAAACCCCAGGGTGACAATAATTGGGATACTTTCGGGTGATGATCATAGTTTAAGGAGTTCATGTATTCACTATGTGTTAATGCTTTGTTCCAGCTCTCTATTAAAAGGAGGCCTTAATATCCCTTAGTTTCCTTATGGAACCCACTGCCATGGGAGGGTAGGACAAAAGATGTCATGCAAGTTCTTTTCCATAAGCATGTATGACTATTTACGAAATACATGCCTACATTATATTTATGAACTGGAGCTAGTTCTGTGTCGCCCTAGGTTATGATTGTTATATGATGAATATCATCCAATGAATTCACCGATCCAATGCCTACGAGTTTTCACATATTGTTCTTGCTAAGTTACTATTTCTATTGCTACTGTTACAACTGCTACAAAATTATTACTATCACTGTCACCGTTACTATCAATGTTACCACTGCTGTCAAAACTATTATATTATTGTGCTACTGATCACTATGTTGCAGATATTTAATCTCCAGGTGTGGTTGAATTGACAACTCAACTGCTAATACTTGCAAATATTCTACCCTAAAAAATTTGGTTGAATACTCTACCCTCAAAATTTTGGTTGAACACTCTACCCTTGTGTCGTGACAACACCCTGCTCAAGCACAAGCTTCTGCGCTCTGAGCCGACTACCATGGCCGTGCTCATGGCCACGACAGACAAGTACGCCACGGTCGACGTCGCCATGAAAGTCCAAGTCGTGGTGGACGACGTCGGCAAGGCGTTGCCCGCGCCGCCCTCCAAGCCAATTGGCGAGAGCAACCGCCAGCCGAACAATCACCCCGGCAACAAATGTAAGGGCGGGCAGCTGGGTCCCTGTTACGAAAATTGCCTTGTTGCTGCAGCCGAGCAAGCGCCCCCTATCGAGCAGGGCGGCAGCCGGCGTCAGCGGACCAGCAAAACCGCCTGGCAACCCGCCATGAGCTTTGAGCAGATGCTTGACGCTCCTTTCAATCACAACAGTGGCGCGAGGCCATCCACGCACATGTTCTGGCAGTGCACCATCACTCAGCGCGTGATGAGGGGCGATCTCCCTCTGCCTCCTCCTCCGTCGCCAGTTGTGGGGCAGCCTCCTCCGCCCCCGGCGGCTGGGGCCATGCGCGATGACGCCTTCCCCAACCCGAATGCCTCCTACATTGTCTTCACTAGCGAAGGCGGCGACAAGCACAGCGAGCGTCGGCTTTGGCAGTAAGTGAACACCATGGTCCTGACTATGCCTGAGTACATGCACTGGTCGGATTTTCCGGTCAACTAGACCCGGGAGGACCACCCGGTCGTCATGCCCACGCCGGGTGGCTACGCCCTCGTCCTCAACCCCACCATAGTCGCTGAAAAGCGCACCTACCGTTACTCGCGTGTCCTCATCGACGGCGACAAACAACATCAACATCCTCTACCGCAATACCATGACCAAGGTGGCATCGAGGCGAGGCATCGTGCCGGGTCTCTCCTGCTCTCCGATCGGCCGGATCTGGCTTGACGTCCTATTCGACATCAGCAACCACTTTCGGCGTGAGCCCATTTGGTTCGAGGTGGTGGACCTAGCCAGCCCCTAGCACGCACTGCTGGGCCGGCCCGCACTGGAAAAGTTCATGGCGGTCCCCACTATGCTTACCCGAAGATGAAGATGCTGGGTCCCAAGGGCCTCATCACCATTGTCGGCGATTACAAGAAATCCCTGGAGTGCGCCCGAGCCAGCTCCAAGCTGGCTGAGTCACTGGTCGTCACCGAGGAGAGGCGCCAGCTTGACCGGACCGGGGTGCCACCCAAGGGGTCGGCTAGTGAGGCCGAATAAAAATCTAGCCTTTTCCCAATTTTAAGTGTTGGCAGATTTTAGCAACTAGTACAAGTCAAGCAATCAACCTACACATGTAATTCTAAGAGTGTAGCAGCGGAAAGTAAAACATTGCATATGAAGGTAAAGGGAAGGGTTTGGAGGAGGCAACCACAATGTAGACACGGATATTTTTGGCGTGATTCCGATAGGTGGTGCTATCATATGTCCACGTTGATGGAGACTTCAACCCACGAAGAGTAATGGTTGTGCGAGTCCATGGAGGGCTCCACCCACGAAGGGTCCATGAAGAAGCAACCTTGTCTATCCCACCATGGCCATTGCCCATGAAGGACTTGCCTCACTCGGGTAGATATTCACGAAGTATGCGATCTCCTTGCCCTTACAAACTTCTTGGTTCAACTCCACAATCTTGTCGGAGGCTCCCAAGCAACACCTAACCAATCTAGGAGACACCACTCTCCAAAAAGTAATAGATGGTGTGCTGATGATGAACTCCTTGCTTTTGTGCTTAAAATGATAGTCCCCCCAACACTCAACTCTCTCTCATAGATTTGGCTATGGTGGAAAGATGATTTGAGTGGAAAGCAACTTGGGGAAGGCTAGAGATCAAGATTCTTGTGGTTGGATTGGAATGTCTTGGTCTCAACACATGAGTAGGTGGCTCTCTCTCAGAAAATGAGTAGTGGAAGTGTAGGCACGTTTTGATGGCTCTCTCTCAAATGGAGAAGGGGTGGAGGGGTATATATAGCCTCCACACAAAATCCAACCGTTACACACATTTGACCCAACTCGGTCAGACCAAATAGAAGAACTCAGTGAAACTGATTTAGTACAAAATGTGAACATTAGGAATCTCGGTAGGACTGATGTGCTAGGGCTAGGGCAAAACCTTGTCTCGGTGGCACCAATTGCATCAACTTTGTTAGACCGAAGTGAAGCAATAAGGCAACAGAGAGTTGGTCAGGCAAACTCGGTGGGACCGATTGCACATTTCAGTGAGACCGAAATAATTACAGTAGGCAACAAAGAGTTTGCAAGGCCATCTCAGTGAGACCGAGATCCGTATCGGTGTGACCGAATTGTGTAGGGTTTCCGGCAGTGGCTAGGTCAAATGAACTCGGTGGCACCGGATAGATCAAATTGGTGGGGCCGAGTTTGACTTTGAGTTTTGGACATATGTGGAAATGAGAAAGTGGTTGAGGGTTTTGGAGCAATATCACTAAGCACTTTGAGCAAGTAGACCATTAAGCAACACCTCATCCCCTTTTAATAGTATTGGCTTTCCTATGGACTCAATGTGATCTTGGATCACTAAAATAGAAATGAAGAGTCTTGAGCTTTTGCCAATCTTTGTCCTTAGCATTTTGAGGGGTCCACATCTCTAGTCCATGCCATGCCAATCATTGTACTTCCTGAAATATTTAACTTGAATGGATATTAGTTCAATGAGTTATATGTTGTTATGAATTACCAAAACCACCCAGGGATTAGTTGCACTTTCAATCTCCCCCTTTTTGGTAATTGATGACAAGATATAGATCAAAGCTTCGACAAATGATAATATCAATGAAATACATTGTTGCTTTGAGAAATATGTGATAAGCAAGAGCTCCCCCTAAATTTGTGCATTATTTAAAATTTGCCTTTGAATGCAAATGCACAATCGTTTCGGATCATGGGTCACTCTTCCATGTCATATACATCTTGGTGCAGCACTCAAAATGATAAGAGTTAAAAAACATGCACTCATCACCAAGGGTACAGGTGATTGATCATGCACAAATATCATAGATATCATCATGCAAGCACACATTAAGGCATAGTATGATCAAACACATGATCACAAGAGTATCTCACGGATTGTAGCACAAATTGTAACATAGGAATCAAACAAGCAAATGATCAAAGCAAGAGTAGCAAATGAAACCAACAAAAGAGCAAGACACTCTCTCTCGAAGCCAAATGATCTATACACTTTCTCCCCCTTTGGCAACAAGTTACCAATAAGCTTGAAAATGCATAGTGCTATTCAACACTCTAGGCACGGTCTCCGGGAGCTTTTGAAGGGGTCTTCTGGCTTGTTGCTCCGGTGTGCATAGACAACATGGAGATGAGGGCATCTGCAAATGCTTCTGAAGATGTTTGAGGAGCTAGAGGGGTTGACACTGGAGGTATAACTGAGGCAGTTGCTGCAGGTGCTGAAATGGTAGTCCTGGAGTCTCTGGCAATTGGCATAGCTGTAGACCTTTGTGCCCTTGGCACTCTCTGAAAAGCATCAGTGATTGGTCTGTCATTCCTGTCCTCAGCTTCTTCCTGGAGCTTCTCCATAGTGGTATGTATCTCTGTGACCTTCACATCTAGATCATGAAGTTTAGTCTCAATGATCCTCTCAAGACTCTCTTGATTTCGAGTCAGGGTGGCCAAGCCCTTCTCAGTTCTCACTGTAGCCTCAAGCAGATAACTGAGTTGATCCTGCTTGGTCTTGCGCATCACTTTATAAGCATCTGGTGCACTGGCTGCCTTAAGCTGCTTTTTCATCCTTTGCTCTCTCTCTCTCTCTCTTCTCCTGGGCTTCTACACATGTTGGATGGGATGCATCCATGACAATCTCATTGTCCTCAAATTCTGGCCTCAGGGGAAGATGCTCTTTATCAAGAAGATATGCCCATGTTCCCATCTTGGAGTTGATCAACATATGTATGTGAGGGGCATATCCACATGATATCTTCTGATCAGCAATTGTTCTCTTCACTATTTCCACAATCAGGCCCATCACCTTGAACTTCTGGGGTACATCAAACATGTGGAGCAAGTTGATTGAGTGACCACAGATCATTATATGATCTCCTGACTTGGGGAAAAAGAGTGTGCCTCAAGATGGTGTTGATGGTGGTCAAGCCAGACAGTAGATAGTATATTGATCCAAGCTTATGTGTCTCCAGGGCCTTATCGGGAATGGTCTTGTACATGTTGGACATGGAGTTGTGATCCTTCCTAGTCTTGGCATATACATCAGTGTGATTCTCATCTTCATTTGGGGCATTGATCAACTTGGCCCATTCAGAGATTGTAGATTGATATTTAGTACCTTCAGTCATCCAGACAATCCTTCCATCTGGGTAGAAGTGAGCAGTGGAATAGAATTGCATGATCATCTCATCGTTCCACTTGGTCAACTTCTGACCAACAAACTTGTCCACTTCATTTATCCTGAAGCTCTTGCACACATGGGAAGTAGTCCTCATTGTCATCAATGTATTCCCAGTCAACCCACTTCATATCACAAACTATGGGCTTCATGTCCAACAAGACTGTCTCATAGAAATCATGTTGTTCCTTGGTGTGGAAATGATAGTCTATAGTAGTTCTCCTCCTGGTATCATAGGGACCAGTCTGTCTCCATAATCTCAGACCTGCATCCTTTCTTCCCTTCATGTTCTCTGCCACAGGATGATCATCACTATGATCTGGAATCTTTGGCTTTAGTTTTCTGAGCACTTGTTGCTCTTCTTCTTCTTGAACCTCAGGCACTGGCGCCTTGTTCTTCTCATCAGCAGATATATTCCTTATTGATCTCTTTGGTGCAGTAGACTTGGAGGCTTGAGCTTGAGTTGGAGGCTTGGGGCTCACTTGGGCTTAGATGGAGCAGCCCCAGTCCCTATGGCATCCCCCATGAGCTTTTGAGTCTTTGCAGGAGGTGCAACATACTCTTTCTCCTCTTCTTCTTCATCAGATTCTCTCATCATAGAAGGTTTGCCAATGACTCTGGCCATAGTATTTTTGACTCTCTCCTTCCTCTTCTTTCCTCCAACAACCTCTTCTTCTCTTGGTTCAAGAGTGAACTCCATAGTTTCTTGAGTGGAGGCTCTGGTTTTATACATACGATTCCTCTTAGCAGGAGCCTTCTTAGGCATTCTAGGCTTGGTGGCAGCAAGATACTCTTTCTTGAGCACCTTTTTCTTGGAGGTCACTTCCTCCTCAATGACAAAGTCCTCATCCTCAGATTCAGAAGTTCTCTTCTTCCTTGTTCTGGTTGCTGCCTTAGGCAAATTGTTGGTTGTGCTTCTACTTCCTTCATCATAACTGTTGTTGGAGGGACTAGGCCCTCACTAAAGTTGAGCTGCTCTTCTGACTTGTTCTGGCTATCACTGCCCTCTGACATAGCTGAAACTGACCCTGTGAATAGATTGATATAGATAGAGTGGATGAGCATCACAAACTACAGCTAGTTTTGAAAAATATTGAGACAAAACTTAATTTTACTTTTCTACAGAAAGCATTTCGGAGCTACCGATTTGACAAACTCGGTGACAACGAAGCACTAACAAAGTCTAAACACACAGTTTCGGTTAGACCAAAATGCAGTTCGGTGACTCCGAGATGCTAGGGTTTCACAGAGAAAGTGGTTTTAGTCGCACCGATCAGTAAACTTCGGTCAGACCGAGTTGTACTTGTGCAATGGCGAGGGCCAAATCGGTGAGACCGAGATCCTTAGATCGGTCGGCCCAACATGAGTTCGGCGGAAACCTAACCCTAAGTTTTTGCATCAAATCTATTCTAATTGATTTCTTTGGTGGATAGACCGATCTCATACGTGGGAAGAACAATGGCAAAGGTCTTTGTGCAAGAATCGGAATAAAAGAACGCACAAAGAGGTCAAGTCCGTAACCTAACTTGGCGACGAACTTGCTACAGCGGCAACGACGATGAGAATCTCGTTGACGGCGGCGAAGACAAGCGGCAGGGGGTCACTAGCGATGATGGCGATGATCCAGAGACCAAGGGGGCGGCAGAGCTGGGAGGCGCGGTCGAGTGTTTGGAGAAATTTCCAAATTTTCAACCCGCGGTATATATACCCAGTCACTGTCGGTGTGACCGAGTGGAACGACTCGATGGCACCGAGATGCAAAACTGCTAGCAGTTGTTGCAACTCGGTGTGACCGAATTGTTCAAATTGGTTGCACCGATATGAAAACCTAGATCAACGTAATGAATTCGATGAGACCGAGTGGGAGTGAGTTGGTTTGACCGAAATGCATTAAGAGGTTTTGGAAGTCAATCCCTTGATGGATCGGTGGCTTCGAGTGCTCCTCACCCGCAGGGTCCGCATTCGACTTGCTCAAACTTTGTGATGTAGCATGAATAGAGTTTGAGACGAGAAAAGCATAGGTAGCTAGAGTGAGTACTTAGGAATTCTTGTCCATCCATTTGGCATAAAGAAAAACCAAACAATCAAAGCAACAAATGGATGTCCTTAAATGGAAAAAATTATGCAACCAACATGCTCACACAATAAGATAGCAAATAAAATGATAACCCACAAGTATAGGGGATCGCAATAGTTTTCGAGGGTAGAGTATTCAACCCAAATTTATTGATTCGACACAAGGGTAGCCAAAGAATATTCTCAAGTATTAGCAGCTGAGTTGTCAATTCAACCACACCTGGAAACTTAATATCTGCAGCAAAGTGTTTAGTAGCAAAGTAATATGATAGTAGTGGTAACGGTAGAAAAAGTAACGGTAGTCAAAGTAATATTTTTGGTGTTTTATAGAGATTGTAACAATAGCAGCGGAAAAGTAAATAAGCGAAGAACAATATATGGAAAGCTCGTAGGCAATGGATTGGTGATGGAGAATTATGCTGGATGCGATCGATCATGTAACAGTCATAACCTAGGGTGACACAGAACTAGCTCCAGTTCATCAATGTAATGTAGGCATGTATTCCGAATATAGCCATACATGCTTATGGAAATAACTTGCATGGCATGTTTTGTCCTACCATCCCGTGGCAGCGGGGTCCTATTGAAAACTAAGGGATATTAAGGCCTCCTTTTAATAGAGTACCGGACCAAAGCCTTAACACATAGTGAATACATGAACTCCTCAAACTACGGTCATCACCGGGAGTGGTCCCGACTATTGTCACTTCGGGGTTGCCGGATCATAACACATAGTAGGTGACTATAGACTTGCAAGATAGGATCAAGAACTCTCATATATTGATGAAAACATAATAGGTTCAGATCTGAAATCATGGCACTCGGGCCCTAGTGACAAGCATTAAGCATAGCAAAGTCATAGCAACATCAATCTCAGAACATAGTGGACACTAGGGATCAAACCCTAACAAAACTAACTCGATTACATGATAAATCTCATCCAACCCATCACCGTCCAGCAAGCCTATGATGGAATTACTCACGCACGACGGTGAGCATCATGAAATTGGTGATGGAGGAAGGTTGATGATGAAGATGGCGACGGATTCCCCTCTCCGAAGCCCCGAACGAACTCCAGATCAGCCCTCCTGAGAGAGTTTAGGGCTTGGCGGCGGCTCCGGATCTTAAAACGCGATGAATCCTTGTCCCTGATTTTTCTCTCCCCGAAAGTGAATATATGGAGTCAAGGTTGAGATCGGTGGAGCGTCAGGGGGCCCACGAGGCAGGGGGGCGCGCCCAGGGGGGCAGGCACACCCCCACCCTCGTGGACAGGTGGAGTGAGGGAGTCCTGGATTAGGGGGTGTCCGGATGGCCAGACTATACCTTCAGCTGGACTCCTGGACTATGAAGATACAAGATTGAAGACTTCGTCCCGTGTCCGGAAGGGACTTTCCTTGGCGTGGAAGGCAAGCTTGGCGATAGGGATATGTAGATCTCCTACCATTGTAACTGACTTTGTGTAACCCTAGCCCTCTCCGGTGTCTATATAAACCGGAGGGTTTTAGTCCGTTGGACAACATACAGAACAACAATCATACCATAGGCTAGCTTCTAGGGTTTAGCCTCTCCGATCTCGTGGTAGATCTACTCTTGTACTACCCATATCATCAATATTAATCAAGCAGGACGTAGGGTTTTACCTCCATCAAGAGGGCCCGAACCTGGGTAAAACTTCGTGTCCCTTGTCTCCTATTACCATCTGGCCTAGACGCATAGTTCGGGACCCCCTACTCGAGATCCGCCGGTTGTGACACCAACATTGGTGCTTTCATTGAGAGTTCCTCTGTGTCGTCGCCGTTAGGCTTGATGGCTCCTACGATCATCAATAGCGATGCAGTCCAGGGAGAGACCTTCCTCCCCGGACAGATCTTCGTCTTCGGCGGCTTCGCACTGCGGGCCAATTCACTTGGCCATCTGGAGCAGATCGAAAGCTATGCCCCTGGCCGTCAGGTCAGATTTGGAAGTTTAAACTACACAGCTGACATCCGCGGGGACTTGATCTTCGATGGATTCGAGCCACCGCCGAGCGCGCCGCACTGTCACGACGAGCATGATCTAGCTCCACCACTGAACAGTGCCCTGGAGGCGGCATCCACATCGGCTTCGACCCTTAATTCGGAGCCAACTGCGCTGATCGAGGATGGATGGTTGGACGCCGCCTCAGGGGCTGCGATCCCAATGGCGATCGAGCCGGACACCAGCCCCGCGCTCCGCGAGAATCGTGACTCCAAGGAGCCGGACTCTCCGAACCCTCTGCGCCCCTGCCGATCGAATCCGATTGGGCGCCGATCATGGAGTTTACTGCCGCAGACATCTTTCAGCACTCGCCTTTCGGCGATATTCTGAAGACACTAAAGTCTCTCTCTTTATCAGGAGAGCCCTGGCCGGACTACGGTCAGCAAGGTTGGGATACGTACGATGAAGAAATTCAAAGCCCACCCACCACCCACTTTGTAGCCACTGTCGACGATTTAACCGACATGCTCGACTTCGACTCCGAAGACATCGACGGTATGGATGCCGATGAAGGAGACAATGAAGAACTAGCGCCTATTGGCCCCTGGAAAGCCACCTCGTCACATGACGTATACATGGTGGACGCACCAAAGGATGACGACGGGGAGCGGAAGGATGCACCGAAGGCTTGTTCCCTCGAGAAGCAGTCAAAGCGGCGACGCAAGCGCCGCCCCAAATCCCGCCTCGACAGAAATAACGACCACACAGACCCAGCACTGGAGCAGGGCGAACCGCTGCCGGACAACGGCAATCCGGATAATCAAACCGAACAAACAAATTCTATCAAGGATAATGGTCCGGACGACATAACGCCGGACAGGCACCCGGAGCAGCAGAATGCCCGTAAAAGGCTTGTTGCCACCGCGAGGAGTCTTAAAAAACAGAAGCAAAGGCTCAAGGCTGCGCAAGACACACTCCAAATCAGATGGAGTAAAATACTCAACACAGCAGTGAGGTACGGCGACAATCGCCCCTCCAAGAGCTACCCAAAGCGGAAGCTGCTACCTGAATTCGATGAGGTGGCCTGTCGGTGTCAAAACCGGCGGATCTCGGGTAGGGGGTCCTGAGCTATGCGTCTAGGCCGGACGGTAACAGGAGGCAAGGGACACGAAGTTTTACCCAGGTTCGGGCCCTCTCGATGGAGGTAAAACCCTACGTCCTGCTTGATTAATATTGATGATATGGGTAGTACAAGAGTAGATCTACCACGAGATCGAGGAGGCTAAACCCTAGAAGCTAGCCTATGGTATGATTATTGTTGTATATGATCTATCGACTAGCCTGGCCTCGGTTTATATAATGCACCAGAGGCCTAGGATAACAAGAGTTCTAGCCGAATACGCCGGTGGGGAGGAGTCCTTGTCTTGATTGCCAAGTCTTGTGGAATCTTCCTTGTATGCGGCAGCTGTCCGAACTGGCCCAAGAGTATATGACCATGGGGGTCCTCGGCCCAATCTAACAGATCGGGAGATGACGTGGTGAGTACCCCCTAGTCCAGGACACCGTCAGTAGCCCCCTGAACTGGTCTTCAAGTTAGGGACGCTCCTCGATTCTTCCGAACCGTTCTTCATCTTTGGTCGTCGGTCTTGAAAGCTGGTTTAACAAATCTTTCATCTTCGATCTTGAGGATCCCGAAATGCATTCGGCGAGTTTACACGTCAGGTATCCGAGGAGCCCCTTTAAGTTTCCGGCCTTTATCAATGCCTTGTTATTTTTATGCCACACCTCGGGCTTGAAGTTGTTCCCGGGAGGCAGTGTCCTCTTGCGTCCAAGCTCTAACGCCAGACTGCATTCGAGGTATCTTTTGCAGCCGAGCACCAATGTCGGACTGATTCCGAGCTCTAACGCCGAAATGTATCCAAGCTCCAACGCCGGACTGTGTCCAAGCTCCAACGCCGGACTATATCCAAGATGTCATAAATCATCTTGGTCCAAAAAAGTTGAAGGAGTTTAGCCGAGCTTAATGCTGGAAATGCCCTCTATGGAGCCAGCCACTAGCGCCCGAGCTTTATGCCGGACTACTTCCGAGGTGGTGCACCACCCCGACTGTGGGCCGATTTTTTGTCAATATTTTTTATTCGTGGAATTTATTCTCTGCCGAGATATATAGCCAGTAGCCCTCAAGGTGTGTATCGGTCTAAAACCCGAGATGCACATGAAGGATGACATAATACCGCTGATCCCAGTAGCCGCAGAGACTCAGGTTGATTTGCAAAATCGGTCTGAGGATCAAGTCCTAGCTCGGCAGAATACTTCGGGACACAAAAAGCGGCGTGCTCAGTCCTCGAGACTTAGGTTGGGTTGCGGCCGACCAACCTGAGGATCAAAATCTCCTCGGAAACTGTATTACACTTAAAATTTTCTGCATTGGACAGGCAATGCAGTAGCCCCCGAGACACTGGTCAGGTGGCAACACCGGATCAGGGGATCGATGTGCCCCTTTAATATTTGTAAATAATAAGCCCGAAGCCCAGTAGCCCCGAGCCTTAATGCGGGCACGGGTGGCCGAATTAAGGATTGATATCCATAGTAAAGTCACAAATTATGTGTAATGACTCTATGTATCCAAGTACTTTACGTCATTAATGCTCGGATCCGCATTGTACCAAACTTTGTTGACCGACCATCGGCTTCCACGTCCTCGGCCAATAGCCGAGGAGTGTTTATCCTACTTTATAAAGCCTTTATGAGGGCAAATATTTACAACAAACAAGGCAATCTGACCATACGGTTTTATAAACAAAGGTATGCAGAGAGATATGTTATATTACTATTTAACAGAAGAAATGTCTTCCAAAGAAAATAGTCCCGCTATCGGTTCCTTTCTTTGGGTTGTCATGCTAAGCATGATCATGAAGCCTCAGCTCCAATGTAAGAGCAAAATATCGAGGATTTAGTTTGGGAGGCCAGTTAATAGCCCCCGGTAGTGTTCGGCGACAGTCGAGGTCAAGCCGTAAACACTTCGGCCATTGTTATGAATGGCCCGTCATTTAACACCGTCATCGGATCGCTGACCTGTTTACGCTTATTGTGACAGTCAGTTTTCGGCTTTCTCCACTGAGGTGCTTAACCATGTGAGCTGGAAGCACAATCGCAATGGTTCTCCCTTTGCACACCTAGCCGAACAAAGCGGAACGTAGGAGGCAAGCGCAGGAGCCGGGCAACCCAACTATTGACCGAAGACACAATTCGAAACCGATGCATATATAGCAATATCCGAGAATGTTTTTGCCGAATCTCTAAAGGTGTCCGGCGTTGCACTGCGAGACTTGTGCTGAAAACACACAAATAGTTTAAAAGTGCCATAAGCTTGGAAAACCAAAAAATGTCAGTAAAAACTTGACGTCCGAACAAGATCAAGTGTTCGGTGCCAATCCGAAAATTGGCCTTAGCAAAAGAAGTGCTTCTGTCATGCTTTAACATGATACATCCTATCTCAAGACTTCAAGCGGGTCAGCCTATGGCTTCAACCTCCTATCCCAAGGGCGGAGTACTTCTCATTAGGCCAGTTTAGCAAACTAAACTCTAGCGGCTTTGAGAGAGAAATTAGGCTCCCCGGCTAGTGGCCACACGCTCGTGTCGAAAAAGGAGTGATAGATAATAATAATAATAATAATAATAATAAACTTTGCAATGACTAAGAAGAAGAACACTTATCATAAAACGGCTCATATAAATTTAAGAGCCCCCAAGTGACTTGGGTAAAAGAATGATTGCATGTACCGAAGTATTTATATCATATCTATGTTCAACCGAACTTTAAACGCGTCTTAACCGACTGTCGGCTTCTCCCTCTTCGGTCAAGGACCGAAAAGTGTTATGTACTCCATCTGTTGAGAATATCGATGGTGTTTCCAATAACCAGGCAATCAGGCCATAAGGCTGTAAAAGACAAAGCGCGCTCAGGGAACTAATGCTATATTACTGTGAAGTGTAAGAAGCATCTTCGAAGAAAATAGTACCCCCACCGATACCTTTCTTCGGTGCTCATTGTTATTATGAGACTTGTGCAATAGATTTTTTGTACTCATGAGTTCCGTTGTGTGCCGACCATCATTGAAAACTATAAGAGCGCTAGCTTTCGGCTTCACCCAGTCTGAGGTCCGGCTCGGATGACCCGATCGTGACAATCGCAGAGGTGCTCTCTTTACTCCCTAGCCGAACAATCGGGAATGTAGGGGTAAACACAGGAGTGAGGCAACCCAGCTTGCAAATCGCTTAAGTCAATATGGTGCATATTGTGGCGTAATACACGAACAAGGAATGAAGCCGTACAAGTATAATCATTTGCAAGAGGAAAAGCTTCATGAAGGAAGCCCCCAAATGAATTGGGTATTTGAATTTATACGTCACAAACAAAGTTTGGACAAGGAAATTTTTTACAAGCAACTTTTTTCCAAAAAAGTATAATGCTTGGTCGAACCGAACACAAGTTAGAAATTAAAGCTTTGAGCATGAAAGCGACTTAGCTGGTTAATGTGTTCGGCATTGATGACGTGGTCCGAGCTTGATGCGGGACAAGGTTCCATCCCCCAAGCCGGTCCCGAGGTGGCGGAGCGGAGAGCTCGGCACGCCGAAGTGGTGACATAGCACGGTCAATGCAGACCGGCAGATTGACGCCGAAGTCCCCGGATAATTTTCCTGTGCACAAAAATAGTGCAAATCAGAGATAATAGTAATAATGATAATTAAAAAAATCGTTGCATAATAAATAATTTATGCAAAGTGAGTAATAAAAAAATATGGCCTGGTGCCGAAGTCAATGTCGATGCAGGGCGTCGGCGTGATGCGGTAAAGGCGTGGCAAAGCCTGAATTCATAGGTCGGTCCGAGCTCCGGATGCGGCGTTCACCGGACTATGTACGGAAATTGACCGAACCACCATGCGAGTGTCGTTAATGCGGCCACCATTTGATAGACCTGTGTACATATGATGGACAAACCAGAGTAGTAATTCCTTAGGAAAAATGAACCCAAACAAGCAAAAAATACTGGGATTAATAGCACCTGGTTTATTTGTTGTAGCAATCCGAAGGAAGGTGATTCCCAAAATTGGGACTCGATCCGCACACCCATTGCCTAATGGGCGATAAAACGATGGCATGGCAATGCTGGCAAAGGTTGGCTCGCCGAGGCAAAGCCCTCGGTCCAGCTAACGTGGCGGAGCTGGTCGGCTAGTGACGCCGAAGTGTCTGGAGTAGGTTGATGAAGAGATGGCGAAGCCCCTGGTCCAGCCGAGATGTCGAAGCCTCGATGTCAGCCGATGAGTCGAAGTAGGTCGGCGTGATGGACACCAGCTTGAAGAAGCAATAATGCGGCCCTGCCGATGCAGGTCGTGACGTGGTCAATGCCGGCTTGATGAAGCGACCGTGCGGCGATGCCGGTATGCCCGCTCCGTGTAATCCGTGGGGCGGCGATGTTGGTGATGATTTATCCTTCGCGATGCCAGACTCTTGTTCGGCTTGCCGAGATGATGATCCGAAGAAGTTGAGCTCGGCTCAACAAAGTGACGACGTGTCTAGCGCAGGTCGGCAGCCGTGGAGCAATATTGCCGGACTGGTTTGACACCAGCATGATGTTGAAGATCATGTTCAAAAGATTTTAAAGTTAGTGGGATGTGTTCGGAAACAAAACACAATACCCCATTCAAAATTTCCTTCAAAAAGGATGTCCGAAATCTCGTTCATAAAAAAGACGAACTCGGGTCGGATTCGTTTTCGTGCAGAAAACAGATCCGAGAAGTGATGCACTAATCGGAAGGTTCCCGGAGTTTGGACTGTCGGATCGAGCTGAAATTTTGAGAGGTGGTAGATATAGGAATTCCGAAGCCGGCCAACGATTGGATCTTCCAAAGGACGTCCGAGCTAGAAGCTGGACACCACGCCCTAAACTCATCCAGATTCCCGTCCAGATTTGACACGGCTCCGGTATATCGTGGATTGCCAGAGATTCCTCCATCGGAACTCGACGAAATTTTCCAGGGTTGTTGTAGATTCAATTCTGCACAATTCCACCAAAGCGATCATTAAAAAGACATTTGAGGAGGCGGTGACGGCGGACACAAGTTTGCTGTCCAGAAAAACAGCACGGTCGCCCGAGGGCAATGTTGACGTTGAGCCCCCGGGCTCCCTGGATGATTCCTCCATGATCTTGATACAGATCGGAGTTGATGTTTATAAAGGCCCTCATCCGAACATGACGATCGGAGGTAGGGCGCAGTCCTTGGTCAAACCTAGGTGACCAGTCGAGCTGGTGACGAAGATGCCGAAGTCGTAGTTGATCTGCAGGCGAGCCATCAACCCTTTGCCGAACACACAACGGAACTCTCAATGAAAGCACCAATGTCGGTGTCAAAACCGGCGGATCTTGGGTAGGGGGTCCCGAACTGTGCGTCTAGGCCGGATGGTAACAGGAGGCAAGGGACACGAAGTTTTACCCAGGTTCAGGCCCTCTCGATGGAGGTAAAACCCTACGTCCTGCTTGATTAATATTGATGATATGGGTAGTACAAGAGTAGATCTACCACGAGATCGAGGAGGGTAAACCCTAGAAGCTAGCCTATGGTATGATTATTGTTGTATATGATCTATCGACTAGCCTGGCCTCGGTTTATATAATGCACCAGAGGCCTAGGATAACAAGAGTCCTAGCCGAATACGCCGGTGGGGAGGAGTCCTTGTCTTGATCGCCAAGTCTTGTGGAATCTTCCTTGTATGCGGCAGCTGTCCGAACTGGCCCATGAGTATACGGCCATGGGGGTCCTCGGCCCAATCTAACAGATCGGGAGATGACGTGGTGAGTACCCCCTAGTCCAGGACACCGTCAAGGCCTCAGACCCCCCACAACCAAATATCAAAGCAGCCACCTGGCTGGATAGACGACCCCTCTACCAACACAGAGCGACATACAACACCACTCACAATACAACACGCGACCCATGCGAGGGCTCGCACCCAAAGGACGACGCAACAAGATCCATCTATGGACCACGCAAGTGCGCCCCAGCATACAATGCAGCACAACAAACATCCGAACAACGCGGTACACCCAGCTACAGGGGTGCCGCACACCCCCTATGTTTCACCGATGAGGTGCTGGACCATGAATTTCCAGAGGGATTCAAACCCGTAAACATAGAGACATACGACGGAACAACAGACCCTGGGGTCTGGATTGAGGACTACATCCTTCATATCCATATGGCTCGAGGAGATGATCTCCACGCCATCAAGTACTTACCCCTCAAGCTCAAAGGGCCAGCTTGTCACTGGCTTAAAGGCCTCCCCGAAAGCTCCATTGGAAGTTGGGAAGAGCTCGAAGACGCCTTTCGGGCAAATTTTCAAGGGACTTATGTTCGACCTCCAGATGCGGACGATTTGAGTCATATAACTCAACAGCCCGGAGAGTCAGCCTGAAAACTTTGGAACATGTTTCTTACTAAAAAAGAACTAGATTGTCAACTGTCCGGACGCCGAAGCCTTGGCAGCTTTTAAGCATAGCGTCCATGACGAATGGCTCGCCAGACACCTCGGCCAAAATAAGCCAAGAACGATGGCCGCATTAACAAACCTCATGACCCGCTTTTGCGCGGGTGAGGACAGCTGGCTAGCCAGATGCAGCACCAGCGAACCAAGTACATCTGAAGTGAGAGATGGAAACGGGAAATCACGGCGCAACAGCAATAACAAACGCCGGAATAAAGAAGACATCACGAAGGGCACGACAGTAAATGCCAGATTCAAAAGCTCTCGGCCAGGTCATCAAAAGCCGCCCTCTAAAGGCACCAGGGATGAACTGTCCAGCCTCAAAAAAATTCTGGACCAAGTATGTCAGATCCATAGTACCCCTGGTAAACCTACTAATCATACCCACAGAGAATGTTGGGTCTTCAAGCAGTCCGGCAAGCTCAACGCCGTACACAGGGGGGAGGATACACCAAGAAGACGAGGACGAGCCTCCCAAGCAAGACACTGGGGAACAAAAGAAATTTCCACCAGAAGTCAAAACAGTAAACGTGTTACACGTGATCAAGGGAAAAAACAATGCGGCACTCCCAGAAAAATATACCCAAGTGCTTGTCACCGCGAAGTCCTGCCACTGGTCGTCTCAACCGATCACTTTCGACCATCGCGATTACTCAGCAAGTATCCGACGCGCAGGATGGACTCCCCTGGTATTAGACCCAGTACTTGGCGGATATCACTTCACACGAGTCTTGATGGACGGTGGCAGCAATCTAAACCTAATATATCAGGATACAATCCGCGGGATGGGGTTAGACCCAACAAAAATTCGCCATAGCAATACTACCTTTAAAGGAGTAACGCCAGGCCCAGGGGCTTGTTGTACGGGCTCCCTCCTACTACAAGTTATATTCGGCTCCCCCGATAACTTCCGTCGCGAGCATTTAACCTTCCACATCGCTCCGTTCCAAAGTGGCTATCAAGCACTGCTCGAACGCGAAGCTTTCGCTCGCTTTAATGCAATACCACACTACGCCTCCCTCACACTCAAGATGCTCGGTCCACGTGGCATCATTTCAGTGAACGGAAATATCAAGCGATCTCTGCGCACCGAAGAGAGTGCGGCTGCCCTGGCAGCCGCACACTAAAGGCGCCCGGACCAGCGAAAGCATCCAATAGGTCGTCAAGACCTCAGACATAACTAATCAAGTCCGGCGCCACTATTTATACCGAATAAGTGGTCACACCCCTATTTGTCAATACAAGGGGCTCAACGCGCGCAGACAAGTGTCAATTTTTTTCTCATCTTGAATTATACATGGTTTCTTTAAAAACTATCTTTTTGCACGACAACTTTTTCACCTAAATTCCTCTCTTTTACAGACGATCATCGTGCTACACCCGTCCAGGATATGACACAACGGAGACACAGGCGCAGACGTGCAGCAGGGACCCGCTCCAAGGATTCTTTTTAGATTAAGACCCTGCGTAAACCTTTTTTACTGTCTCTTGTTGATACATATCCACCATTGAGAGGGATGCCGACGTCTTGGCATGTGGCCACGCCAGAACAATGCACGTACCTAGACACAAGGGGCTTCTTACCACAAAGACCGAATACCTTAGGGAGTGTTCGGCGTCGCGAGTTTGGCCCTATATGCATCAGCTCCGAATCATTGTCTTTGGTTAAATGTTGGGTTTGCCTGGCTCCTGTGTTTTGGTGCCTTACGTTCTGCTTTACCTCAGTAGAGAAAGCCGAAAATTGACTGTCATGATATAGCGTGAGACTGGTCAACCACTCGATGACTTGTTGGAATGTTAGAATTCCTCTGCCTTAACGAAGGGCCGTTTTCCGGCCAGGCATGTACGCACCCCGGGATCGAGAGAGTGCGGAGCCACCAGGGGCTATCTAGTAGCCCCACTGTCAAACTCCTATGGCTAAGTGAAAGTGCTAAAGCATTATAGTCCGGTTGCCTCGCCCGCTCCGCTATCACCTTCTTAATAAGACCAAGACGTTGGGTTAAGTGTGAACGCGTGTTTTTTGCGAGCACCTCCGCATTATATGCGTGGGGGTTGAAGCCGATGGCTGCAATATTTCAGGTTATACACATGTATACATAAACGGCCGCCCAGGAGGCATCATATTACTTTTAGGCAAAAGTATAAAAATAGCCTTATAAAAATTTATAAAGCATTTCGCTTCCAATGAGATTACATATCACTCAAACATAATATTTTTTTGAGCACTGGGTCTCTATCAAACGAGCACCCTCAAGAACTTCTTCAAAGTAGTGCTCAGCAGCCATTCGACCTATGGCCGAATCCCGCGCTGCAACAGTGGTAGCATCCATCTCCGCCCAGTATGCTTTAACACGGGCAAAGGCCATATGTGAACCCTCTATGCACGCCGACCTCTTCATCGCATTAATGCGCAGCACCACGTCAAGGAACTGCCGCACCAAGCTGAAATAGCTGTTCGGTTTTGGCCTTTCCGGCCATAGCTGATCCACAACAGACCTCATGGCGAGTCCGAACAACCTATTCAGTTCGGCCCATTCGGCTAATTGGTCAGTCAATGAAAGCAGACGCTCGGGAGAATGGAATTGTGTCCAAAACAGCTGGTCCACTTCACGGTCCGTCTGACCCTGGAAGTACTTGGCCGCATCGGCAGCGCTCGCCGCCAAATCCATATACACATCCTCCGAACTCCACAGCCGATCCAGAGAGGCATACCGTGGATCCCCGAACTTCCTCCGCAACATAAAGGATTTCCCAGCTACAATATCCCCGGCTTCCCGCAGCTCCTCCTTCTTCGCCCTCATAGCAGAGCGGATGTCTTTTCTCGTCGTAGCAGCCTTCTCAAGGTCCGATGCCTTCGCTAGGTTTTCCTTTTCAAGAACCCGGCAACGGTCGGCGGCGGCTTTTAATTCTATGGCCATCTTGGCCATCTTATCTCGGCTCTCGCCATGCGCGGCCTTCTCGGCTTTCAACTCTTCGGCCGCCTTCAAAGCAGCCGCATTACCAAACCTCGCTTGTTCCTTGGCTCGGGCAAGTTTTGCCCGCAAGGCTACAACAGTGGCAGCTCCATCTGCAGTCACAACATATTAAAGATACTGGCATCATGCTGCTCTTACTATGTGGCGTTTACCAGATAATGACACTTACCCTGTGCCTTGTCAAGCCTTTTGTTAACAAGCTCGATGTCGGCGTCTGCCGCATCCAACTGCCGTTTTAAATGGGCAAACTCGCTAGTCCGGCTAGCCACCGGAGCTTCCATCACCTGCACATAGAGGCAGTATGGTTATTACCTGGGAATATGATCCTCTGTTCGTCGTCGTTTCCGACGACAACCAGAGTCTCAGGGGCTACTATCTACACAGGGCACACCTAGCATGTGCAGGACTATCATACATTATTTTACGTACCTCAAAGCCTGTCAGTAGACTCATAAAAGCTTCATGCAATCCGCTTTCGGCGGACGAGATTCTCTCCATCACCGTATTCATCAGCACACGGTGTTCATCTGAGATGGCCGCTCACCCCACCAACTCCCTTAGAACATCCGATCACACACCAGATGATGCCGGACTTTTTTGTCCGCTCTCTTCGGGAGCCAGACACTGGTAGCTTCGGGGGTCAATGGGATTATCTTCTGGCCTCACCTGACTCGGAGAGGCCCTCCGCGACGACATTCGGGGTCGCCCGCTTCCAGAGCGGAGGAGTCTGGAGGAGGCGTTTCACTCTCCATCATCTCTGGAAGAAGATCCCCCGAAGACGAGCTCATTTGAGAGGGGCTAAGGCCCGAACTGCAAAGATATATGCGGTGGTTATTTTCTCAGAAGAAAAAGATGGCATACCTGTACTATTAAAGTATTTCGGGTCACTTACGAGTCGCTGGAGAATTGATTCCCCCGCGGACTTTGTGCGGCAAAGGCACCCCCCAAGGTAGGACCCTCTGCGGGAGACTTCTTCTCCCGTTTGGAAGCTTCGGCTTCCAAATCCCCGAGCACAGTCCTTTTCCTCCTCCGGTCGTCTTCCTTCATGGAGACGCTCGCTCCCTCGGTTAGAATGGGCAGCGTTGGGGGCCCGCGTCCGCCTGTATTATCCTTCCCAGTATCTTCCTTCAAGGGCTCCGGGTAGGGTGCGACCTGGAGCATCTTTTCCAATACCGGATTGTCCAAACCCTCAGGGAGGGGGGCCGAACACCGAATCAACTTCGCCTTTGTTAGCCAGTCCTGGTCAAAAAGCAAACTCTCAGAAATAACTTCGTAACAAATGAGAGATAGTATGTTCAGCCGAAAGATTCCTTACCTGTTCGGCGGCGCGGTTACTGCTCAGGCCGACGTCCTCGGTGATTTCCGGACACTCTACCTGAGGTCCGAAGAATGACTTGTACATCTCCTCATGCGTCAGGCCGAGGAAATTTTGGATGACACGCGGTCCCTTGGGATTGAACTCCCACAAGCGAAGGGGCTGGCGTTTGCAAGGCTGGACTTGACGAACCAGCATAACTTGTATTACCGCAACCAAACTAAAATCTCCATTGAAGAGATCTCGAATGCGGCTTTACAGTATGGCACGTCCTTGGCTGGACCCCAGCTCAGACCTCTACTGATCCATGACATCAGTTGTGGTGGAGGGCCCGAGCGGAAAACAGGGGCGGCCGCCCACTTGGCACTTCTAGGAGCCATGATGTAGAACCACTCTTGTTGCCATAATTCAGACACCTCTGGAATGGAACCTTTGGGCCATGGAGCTCCTGTCATATTGCATATTGAGGCACCTCCACACGCTGCTGTTGCCCCTCGATCATCTTCGGCTTTACTTCAAAGGTCTTGAGCCACAGGCCAAAGTGAGGGGTAACCCGGAGGAAGGCCTCACACACGACAATAAATGTCGTGATATGAAGAAAGGAGTCCGGAGCTAGATCATGGAAATCTAGCCCGTAATAAAACATCAAACCCCTAACGAAAGGATCCAGAGCAAGGCCTAGACCTTGGAGGAAGTGGGAGACAAACACGACGTTCTCGTTGGGTTCGGGGGAGGGGACGGCCTGCCCTCGGGCAGGCAGCCGATGCAAAACCTCGGCGGTCAGATATCTGGCCTCCCTCAACTTTTTGATGTCTTCTTCCGTGACGAAGGAAGGCACCCATCGGCCTTGAAGGCTAGATCCGGACATGATTGAAGGTTCGGAGCACCTGACCTGAACTTTGGGTGTTTGAGCTTGAGGTGGGGGAAGGATTCAATTGAGCACGGGAGGGAAAAATAAAAGCCTTGTCCCTTTATAAAGAGGGTGAATATCAAGCGTCCTCTCCGTGGCCGTTTGGACTTGCCTATAGTCTAGGAGTCCTAGAAGAGGTTAGGTTACCCACGCTCGTATTGATGAGAATCCCGGAATAAGGGGACACGATCTCTGCTTTAACAAGACGTGCCAAGGAAACCGCCTTGCATGACACACTGAGGTGGGGTAATAAAACGATTCGAATAAAGGCTTGGCCGTGGTGTTGTCATACTACAGAATACATCAGCAGATTAGATTGGTGTGAACATTATTCTCTCTATGGCAATATGTGGAAATTTATTTTGCAGAGACAGACACTATCTTTGTGTTCAAAATCTTCCATGAAGTGCTTGGAGGAGGAACCCGCCTTGCAATGCCAAAGACAATCTGCGCGCCAGACTCGTCGTCATTGAAGCCTGGTTCAGGGGCTACTGAGGGAGTCCTGGATTAGGGGGTGTCCGGATGGCCGGACTATACCTTCAGCCAGACTCCTGGACTATGAAGATACAAGATTGAAGACTTCGTCCCGTGTCCGGAAGGGACTTTCCTTGGCGTGGAAGGCAAGCTTGGCGATACGGATATGTAGATCTCCTACCATTGTAACCGACTTTGTGTAACGCTAGCCCTCTCCGGTGTCTATATAAACTGGAGGGTTTTAGTCCGTAGGACAACATACAGAACAACAATCATACCATAGGCTAGCTTCTAGGGTTTAGCCTCTCCGATCTCGTGGTAGATCTACTCTTGTACTACCCATATCATCAATATTAATCAAGCAGGACGTAGGGTTTTACCTCCATCAAGAGGGCCCGAACCTGGGTAAAACTTCGTGTCCCTTGTCTCCTGCTACCATCCAGCCTAGACGCACAGTTCGGGACCCCCTACCCGAGATCCGCCGGTTTTGACACCGACATGGAGGCCCCCTTGATGTGGATTCTTCTTCCAGTATTTTTTATATATTCCAAAATAATTCTCCGTTGATTTTCAGGTCATTCCGAGAACTTTTATTTCTACACAAAAATAGCACCATGGCAATTCTGCTGAAAATAGTGTCAGTCCGGGTTAGTTCCATTCAAATCATGCAAGTTAGAGTCCAAAACAAGGGCAAAAGTGTTTGGAAAAGTAGATACGATGGAGACTTATCATAAAACATGTGACAAGGCATGCAAAAACACTCTAGCATCTATCAAGCGATTGGCGATGACTAGATCATCTATATATGAGTATATTGACTGAGGAGTCAAATGAGAACATTTGATCATAGGTCATACTCATCGTTTAAGCACAAGTGAGGTTACCACTTTTACATAAAGCATTGTTGTGTTCACACCATTAGAGTTGCTTTAGCTCAATTCTTAGAGAAAAGCTCCCCCTAGATGTGATATCCCCCTTAGAGGGATGAACTAACCTTTGGTTTTGTCGATGATGACTTCATGTAGGTGTTTAAGATGTGGATGCTCAATATTAATGTAGATCATTTGGAGCAATCCATTGGAGTGAGTTGCACTTTCAATACCTACACGGGTTAGTCTCATAAGGAACACACAAGTATATCCATAGACATAGAGTGAAACACACATATGATGATGTCCATGAAAGCAATAGGTTACCTTGTCCCTTGTCTTACCAACAAGAGGGTTTGTGACTCCTTGAACTAGTGTAAGATATGAAAGTAGATCGCACTTGTCCTTGCCAAAATGAATATGAGTGAAGTATGTTGGTGGAGTCACCCTCAATAACTCTCTAGTTCTTCTTCTTCTTTGGGCCCCACATCAACTTGATGGGAATCCTTGGAGTTATAGTCGTAATTGATGAGGTAGAACTTGATGTAGTCTTGAAACCCAACTTGACCATGGCCTTAGGGGCTTCTTCAAATGAATCAATCTCTTCTTGAAGCTTGTCCTTGCCTTTTAGCTTATGGTCTTGTGGTGGAAGAACATCTTGAGCTTATGTTCCCTTGAAAGAAGTGGGGTCATACTTCTCTTGTTTAGGAACAAACTTCGTCTTAGGGTATTGATATTTTTCCCACTCAACTCCATTGGCATTGAAATTCCGTTCAAAACCAACACCTTGATTATTCCGGTGCCTTCCTTGCTTGCGTACAATTTCCTCAAATTGCTTACTTCCGGCAAGTCTATTGTAAACACCTTTCTCTATAATTCCCTTCAACAAGCTATTTTCTTGCTCAAGTGTAACTTGGCTAAGAGAATCATTAGTGGAATCAAGAGTACTACTAGAAGCAACAATATTGGATTTAGCATGATTATTGTTACTACCATAAGAAGAATCTTTCTTGCTCTTGTTGCTAGATTTTACTTGTGGCATATAAGTAGACAAGAGTAAACACTTGGCAATGTAAGAAGAACTTTTCTTTCGAAGATCATCATTGATTGCTTTTAAGAACCCATGTTCTTGCTCTAAATTTAGCTTCCCGAAGCGTAGCATCTCATGAGTATTTAAAAGTTCTCGATGATCCTCTAAAGTAGTTTCATGAGCTAACTTAAGAGTGTTTAGTTCTTTAGTTAGATGCTCAATCTCCTTCTTATCATTGTCATTCATTTCATCTTGATTAGCATGATCAATAGCAATTTCATCATAGTTTTCATCACTAGTGTTGTCAACAAGTAAATCATCACCACCTAGCAAATCATCTTCATCACTATTGAAATCAACATACTAGGGTGTGATACCTTTGGGACTTTAGCCATGAAGAATCTTCCAATTCCCTCATTTGGTGAGTCAAATATGTCGTAGGAGTTGGATGACACAAGTGCAAGACTGGCAACACCTTCATCTTGAGCATATTCGAAGTCGGAGTGATAACTTCTCTTGGAGTAGTTGTCGGAGTCGGAACCGGATACCCATTCACCAACGTGAGCTTGATGTCTTCGTCTTGTATAGATCTTTGATGACTTGTCTTTCCTTTCATAATCCTTGCTTCTACGAGAGGGTCTTCGTTCATAACGATCACCTCTACTCCTTCTCTCTCTTGGTGGTGATTCATCTCTTTTACTTCTCCTTTTTGGTGAATCTTCTCTTCTTTTGTAGGGAGTCGTACACTCGTTGGAGTATTGTCCAGGTCTTCTACAATTGTAGCAATTGCGATCATGACTAGAAGATCTTTTGTCATTATAGGACCTTGACTTGGAACTTCTCTCTTTGCTTCTACTCTTGTAGAACTTGTTGAAGTTCTTCACCATTAAGCTCAATTCCTCATTGAAGACTTATTTCTCACTTGACGTTGTAGGAGCATCACATGAAGCTTTATAAGCACCACTTGACTTGTTGTGGAGCTCTTCCTTATCCTTGAGTGACATCTCATGAGCAAAAATTCTACCAATGACTTCCGTTGGCTTGAGATCTTTGTAATTGGGCATCATTTGGATCAAGGTGCACACGGTATCATATTTTCCATCCAAGGCTCTTAGGATCTTCTTGATGATGAATTTGTTAGTCATCTCTTCACTTCCTAAGTCAACAATCTCATTTGTGATGAGAGCAAGCCTAGAGTACCTCAGAAACTTCTTCACCATCCTTCATTTTGAACTTGTCAAGTTGACTTTGAAGCACATCCAATTTGGATTCCTTGACGGACTCGGTACCTTCGTGCATATCAACCAAAGTATCCCAAATTTCCTTTGCATTCTCAAGGCGGCTAATTTTGTTGAATTCTTCGGGGCACAATCCATTGAAGAGAATATCGCAAGCTTGAGCATTGTATTGGAACATCTTCAATTCTTCCTCGGACGCTTCACGATCTGGTTCTCTTCCATCCTCGAAGTATTCACCTTGCAAGCCAATACCACAATAGCCCAAATAGCGGGGTTATGACCAAGAATATGCATTTTCATCTTATGCTTCCAACTAGCAAAATTAGTACCATCAAAGTAAGGACCTCTATGGTGGTAATTTCCCTTGCTAGACGCCATACTCTCCTAGGTTGTGAAACCAAAGCTATGGAAATAAAGGCAAATGGAGACCAATACTTTGATACCATGTGTAGGATCCGAAAGTAGGTCTAGAGGGGGGTGATTAGACTACTTGACCAAATAAAAATCTAGCCTTTTCCCAATTTAAGTGTTGGCAGATTTTAGCAACTAGTACAAGTCAAGCAATCAACCTACACATGTAATTCTAAGAGTGTAGCAGCGCAAAGTAAAACATTGCATATGAAGGTAAAGGGAAGGGTTTGGAGAAGGCAAACACAATGTAGACACGGGGATATTTGGCGTGGTTCCAATAGGTGGTGCTATCGTACGTCCACGTTGATGGAGACTTCAACCCACGAAGGGTAATGGCTGCGCGAGTCCACGGAGGGCTCCACCCATGAAGGGTCCACGAAGAAGCAACCTTGTCTATTAAAAGTGCTAGTTATCGACTAGAGGGGGGTGAATAGGCGATTTTTATGAAATTCTTCAAAACATGGAAGTTTCGAAGACAAACGATTGAAATGAACCTATTAACATGCAGCGGAAGGAAGACTACACAAGGCAAGCCATAGTCAAGTATTCAATGAAGTGAAAGCACGAAGACTATTAGCAGCTAGGCAGTATGGATCAGGATGGAAGATAGTATGAAGCCAATCAGAACAAGTAGTCACAAAGTGAAGTCAAACAGATAATGCAAGCAGGCAATGACTTCACGAAGACAAACTGTAAGTAAAGAGAAGGAAGAGATAGAACCAGTTGCTTGGTGAAGAGAGGTATTTGTTGGACCAGTTCCAGTTGCTGTGACAACTGTACGCTGGTTTGGGAGGCTGAGATTCAACTCAGAAGACCGCGTCTTCACCTTATTCCCCTTGAGCTAAGGACACACAGTCCTCGCCTAATTACTCTGGTAAGTCTTCAAGGTAGACTTCCAAACCTTCACACACTTTGTTCACTGGCGATCCACAATGACTCTTGGATGCTTAGAACGCGACGCCTAACCGGCTGGAGGATTCACAGTCCTCAAGTGTAACAAGTCTTCAGATCACGTAGACAGAAAGACTTCAGTGATGCCTAACACTCTTTGGCTTTGGGTGTTTAGGGATTTGTCCTCGCAAGGATTTCTCTTTCAAAGGCTTTGAGGTGGGTTGATCTCAAACGACAAAAGCCGTGCACTAACTCTGAGCAGCCACCAATTTATGGTGTAGGGGGTGGGCTATTTATAGCCACCAGGCAACCCGACCTGATTTGTGTGAATGACTCTGGGTCACTAAGGAACTAACACGTGTACCAATGGTCAGATTTCAAACACACGCGACAGCTTGACTTGGGCTACAAGTAAAGCTGACTCATCCAACCCTGGATAAGATTTGCTCTCATTGTCTTCGCTCGAAGACTTAGGATTTGGTTGAGCATCACTTCAGTCACTCTGACTTTATTCACTTGGAACCCACTTAACAATATGGTGGTTCCTATGACTCAACAAAGAAGAAAATGAAACTAGGAAACAACTGTGTCTTCGCGCTCCAAAGACTTCATGCGATGTCTTCTCATGTCATAGTCTTCAATGTAAATATCTTCACATACCACCATTATCTTCAATGTCTTCACACATTTTTAGGGGTCATCTCCGGTAGGTAATCCGAATCAATGAGGGACTACTACACGTGTTATCCTGCAATTCTCACAAACACATTAGTCCCTCAACCAGATTTGTCGTCAATACTCCAAAATCAACTAGGGGTGGCACTAGATGCACTTACAATCTCCCCCCTTTTTGGTGATTGATGACAAACTGGTTGAAGTTTTCAATGAGGATAAAAGTATGTGAAATTGTAAAGGATTAAGGTATTGTCTTCATAAGTAGCAAAAGGGTCCCCCTGAAGATGTGCATATAAGTATTTTGCTTTCGAATACAAATGCACATGGCAGGTTGTACTTGTGGAGATCCTCTTCAACTTATGAATATAATTCATCATGCATGAAAAGATATAACAAAGATAATGACATGCATAATGATAAATGGACGTCTGCAAAATGACTTCGTGTGGAATTTATCATCGCACATGCGGAATTTATCATCGCATCACATAGTTGACAGAAAAGGTAGCAGACGACCATCAACTTTAAGTGTTACAACTCAAAAGAAGAAAATGTATCAAAAGCGAGAGTTGTAAGCACTTGGCAAAAGTATAGAAACCACCCTTATGGACCCGCTTGAAGACTATCAACCCATATGCTTCTCCCCCTTTTGTCAATGAGGACCAAAAAGGTTTGAAGACATAGAGCTTTCTACTCGTTCCCATGAGGAGTAGCGAATCAGCAGGGTCGTTGTTGAGGTTTGGTGGTGCAGAAGAACTTGGTGCTGTGTTGATACACGCTGAGGTTGGAGGTGGTGAACTGGCATCATCTTGGTCATCAATGACTCTGGCATTAACAGTTGCAGCTGAGGAGGAATAGTCAGAGTCTTCGAGTGAGGGAGTCCGACGCAAGTGAGCGTCCCTGGGAGGAGTGGAATCAAACTTGAATCTCTCAGTGAAGCCATCCTGTTGAAGATCATCTTCAGAGCTTAGCAAAGTCAGACTCTTCCATGACCGGCGACAGGTTTCATGAGTGACAAATGCATTCTTGGTGGCAAGGTTGCGAATGCGATTAACATCCACCAAGAGGCTCTGCATCTGATGCTTGAGCCAGTCATGATGCTTATCCTGTTTTTGATGCAGGGCGACGAGAAGTTCTCGGTCATTGAGAACACGAGATCGTTTCCGAGGCCTTTGGGAAATTGTGCTTTGAGTGGCTTCAGTATGGGCACGAGGTGCACGTGTATTTCCAGCCAAAGGATAAACACAAGATGCAGCAAGAACTCCTTCAATGAGTTGAGTGAAACTTTGACGATCGACATTGTGAAGATAAATTGGCTCCTTGGCAGGCTCTGGGTATATGGCTTTGACAGACAGATCAACCTCTGGCAAGAATATCAGATGATTGCGCGCAGAAGGCTGATAGTTGATAGCAGAGTGAAGCTTGATGAGGCGCATTACCCATGGAGCATAGAACTTCAGGCCAAATATATCGGTGCCAGATGTAGCCAATTACCTGATGAAGAAGTCTTGAGCATTGAAGATGATGCCATTGAAGATATAGAAAACCAATGTCTTCATTGCTCCTTCAAGCTTCGCTACAGGAGAATGTCCTTTGACAGGCCAGAGAGTTCGCCTGATAATATGATAAATAGTGCGGGGCAGATACTCTAGGTCTTCAACAAAGAACTCCTTAGGATAGTCAGCGTCTTGGGGCAGTGGCTTCATCATGCTCAGCATTTGGCTCATGTTTGGCTCTGGCTTCTGGAAGATGCTCTCCAAAGCATTTTGGTGTAGCTGACAACCTGGTTCATAGTGCTCACTAGGAGTGGGCAGGGCAGTAAGCTCAATGATGTCTTGGGCTTTGGCTTCATGGTGTACATCGCTTGTCATGCACTCAAGGACCCAAGTCTTCGGATCCCTGTAGTAGCCGCGAATGTGGAGAGTTGCATAGAATTGCAGCAGAAGCTCTTCATTCCAGTGCTCTTTATCGGTCACAAACTGTAGAAGGCCAACATCTCTGAAGCAGTCAAGGGCTTCTTCTAGGCAGGGCAGGCCAGCCATGGCTTCGCAGTCTAGACGCATATGAGGAAAAATGCGCCCCTGATTGTATAGTATGCAGGAGTAGTAACTACGCTGCTGATAACTCCAGAACCTATCAGATGATATTCTTGGCTTGGAATATGGGTTCTTGGCGCTATCAAAGAAGGTGTTGTGTGCTATCAAGCCATTCACATTAAACGATCCTGGTGAAGTTGCAGTACCTGGAAACCTTGGCAGCCTTGGCTTTGGCTTCTGGACCTGAGGCCGGCGCTCCACATGATAGTCAAACTGTGGTCTGGGAGTGGGCGGAGGAACCAGAATGGGCCAGCGGATGGTGGTAAGTTGACCTTGATAGAATGCTTGCTCAATGGTGTGAGGCCTTGGAGGTGGTACAGGAGCAGAGGCATTGACATGGGCTTCGAGCTGCACAATGGCTTCAGGTGCAATATTGGCTTTAGAGTCTCATTCATTTCTGGCGCCACACTAACTTCAGGCGCCACATTTGCTTCAGTCATGACAACGTCATTGGCTTCAGTGTTGTGGTTTGTGGCCGCTTCATTATTTTCAACCTCCACTTGAGTAGCTGAAGGGTTTGGCACAGACTCGTTCTCCTTGAGAATAGTTTCTTGGTTGGTAGGGGTGTGGCAACTCACTCTTCTGCTTGACGGGGTTCTGGTGGTTCTTGTTGATCATCGGCTGATGCAGCCGGAATATCTTCAGCAGCTTTTGCTTCGGACTCAGAGACAGTCATAGTTGGAGTGGCGTCAGGGAACACTTGTCGTGCCACTGAGTTATGTTGCTCTTCTCCTTCTAGAACGCTCGATAGACTGGCTTGTGGACTTGGTCCTTTGCAAAGCCTGTGGAGTGCGGGCGACGCCTTTGGAGAGGGAGTTGTCTGGGCCACAAAGTCTTCATCATCAAGCACCGGAGTGGTGACTTGAGTTGGGGGAGTACGTGGTGATTCTTCTTGATGGGGGAGACTTGAGGGTGATCAGCCCATGAATCATCCTGAGCAATTGGTGTTAAGGGACGACCAATGCTGACGAGTTCGTTGTTCATGAGAATAGGCGATGATACCATGTTGTGCTTGATATGAGGAAGGACTTCATCATCTTCTGCATTGTCTTGGGGACCAATGTCTTCAGCTGCGGTGGGGTCGACAGCTGGAATGTCTTCAGCTTCAGGAGCCTCTGTGGAAGCAGGCTCATGAACTATTAACTGATGCTCTCGGTGTTCGGATGCAGGACGAGCAACTGAGATTGGCTCGATGACAAGGGGCTCTGTGGGAGCATCCCGATCTTTCTTCTTTGTCTTCCTCTCCTTGGTCGGTGGAGCATCATCAGTGGTGTTCTTGGTCTTGCACTTTCGGGCTTCGGCTTCAGCTGCCCTTATTTTCTTGAGTTCTGAAGCATCTGTGGGGACCTTAGGCTTCGAGCCTGTCATACTGGCAGGGAAGACAATGCGAGGTTCTTCCTGCCTTGATGCTTCAGCTTGGGCCACAGTAGGCTTCTTCTTCTTCTTGTCAGCCATTCTGGGATCGATGCCAGGGCGCCCCAGAGCCTTGCACTTTTCTGCTTCATTGTGAGCTTGAACACTTTTCTCAGCAAAGTACTTCATTATCTCTCTTGAACCTTTTGCTTCCTGGCGTTTCTGGTGGAACTGCTCCTTGAGCTCATGCAGCGTCTGCTTGAAGCTTTGAACATCAGCCACACCGAGGTTTGCCATGTTCTTCTTGAACTGAGCTTTCTCATAATCAATCTTGTTCTTCAGTTCAACAATCTTCTGAGCCAGAGCTAGCTCAGTAGCAATGGCACTGTGGAAAGAGACACTGATGCCAATTGGAAGCTCAAGGTCATCGAGGTTGATGCTGGGGTTTTCAAACCACTCATCAATGAAGTTGTTCAAGATGTCCACATCGAAAAGTGGTAGATCATTGAAGATCTCCACCTCTTCCTTGCTCTTTATCATCAGCTCAAGAGCGTCATCACCAAGATCGTCGTCACTTGACAGATCAATGGCTTCATCTTCGTTCCTCAGAACGGCAGCTGGGGTCAGTGCTTGACTGGAAATCTGGATGGGCTTCTTCTTCTTCTTCTCAGTCTTGGAGATGCGGGAGAGATCTTCAGACTGCACACTGGCTTCAGGAGGTGCAGTGGCTAGAGGCTTTGCACGCGAAGTTTTTGGTGTAGTGGAGGTCTTTGAAGCCTTTGGTTTCTTCTGCTTCTGAGGCTTGGGAGGAGCAGGCGCTTCATCAGAATCAGCGTCGTCTGCTAAGTGCTCCACGACGGCCCCTTGAACCATGATGTGAGTGATGAGACCCTTGAAGTTGTAGAAGGGCCCAACAGTATTGGGTTCAGCATCGCGTGTGCCATCAGCCCGAGGAGCAGATGGACCCAGGTTGAAGTCTAGACCAAGGTCCTTCTTGTTCTTCTTTGCAGACTCTTTGGCAAACTGGAAGTTGCACTTGAAGAGATTGTCTTCACGACACCACAGTAGACTGGATGGGTCGGCCTTAGCAGGCTGAGGTCCATGGACCATGCAAGGGTAGAAGCCTTGAGCAATGGCTCCGGACTTGGACTTGGGTTGCAGATCTTTGTATACAATATCTCCCCAGGGGCCCTTGATGGCATTCTTTTCAGCATATTCGTCAGTGACAAATTTGTACTTGAACCATTCCTCCGCCCAATGTCTTCGAATCCATTGGATTCGGTTCTTGCGTTCCTCATAGGTCTCTTCAGGATCTGACTTGTATAGTTCATGGAGATCTGGTGGCAGGTCCTTTGCTATGTTGCCACGGTGCTACTGCCGCCCTTCCTGACTGATTTCTCTGTTGCCATGAAGTTCAGACTGAATGGCTTCAGAACTTGCAAAGGCTTTCGTCTGCTGGTCAGACAGGAACTGGCTTCGGGAGAATTGATGTGATGCTGTAAGAACTCTGCAAATGAATGCAGACTATGAGAACCAAGGGATTCGCCCACGGACATGTACCTGTGACAGCAGTAGAGATGCGAGGGAAGGGGAAGAGGTCATATGCATTCTCAGAAGATTTTGAAGATAAATCAGTTTGAAGACATTGACCTCATAGCGTGAAGACATTCACTTATATGATAAGAGTTGGTTCCAGATTTGTACGAATCCAAGAATTGGTACAAGTGAGGAATCTAACTATGTGTGAAGCATAAGTGAATATACTAGGCATATTATGAGATGCAGAACAGGATAGATCCAAATTTGTGGAGGCAGAAACTACTTTTGGTGAGGAAGGATGAATCTATAGGATCAAAAAGGAGGTAAAAAGTAAGTTTTAATTTACCACACGATGAACTGCTAGACGGAGTAGAAGATGAGGCCGAGTAGTTTGATCTTCCGTGCCCTAACTTGGCGACGGAGGACACCTACGACGGCGGCGGAGAAGACGATGTCCGCGACCGGCGTGAGTACGGCATCAGTGAGGTCACGGAAGCTAAGCGCTTCGTCGCCGGCGTCATCGAGAGCTAGCGGTGGCGCTAGGGTTTGCGGAGAGGTGGAAGAAAAGATAATGACTGGGGTGTGGTGTGTATTTATAAGGACATGGATGGCACAACATTATTATGTAGGTGCCCCTGGCGGTTCACATCTGAGGGACACGTGGCGAACATGCAACACATTGGAAGTTGTTCCATGTTCCCACGCACGCCTGGATTGTCGGGTGGCCGTTCCCGCTTCTCCGGGTTTCAGGCAATACGGATTGAGCATTTAAAACAGATTTAATGTTTGTCTCTGTATCTTCTGCTGGCAAGGACACAGAGAAGACATTCGACGGTTTCAATAGAATGCATATGATTTGGATAGATAGATTTGAGAAGGAAGCATAGAGAGGTTAGGGTCCGATCACATTCACTTAGTTCAAAAGATTCAAATGAGAAGACATAGCTATAAGTGCATGCCGTAGAGGACAGAACACTAATATATGTATATATCAATACGATACCAAATCAACATTGTGAAGATAAACACGAAGATGAATCAATGTTGAAGACAAACCAAATGCGAAGACTATGCAAATGAGACGTCAAATGAAAAACACTTTAAACAAGAGGTTGGTGGTGGCGTTACCTACCGTAGAGGAAGTATTAGACCCAGACACGACGCACAATTATCGTGGCGCTCCAAAATCAATTTCTGCATTAATGTATTCACACTTAGAGTGTATGTCTTCATTGTTTGAAGATATAGGTTACTTCGTGTGTTGCACATCTAAGTCATCACATGCATAAGCATTAGGATGTGTGTCCAATTACAGGACATTCGAGGATTCTAAGATATTTAGCTCACACCGCAACTTGCAAAACCTTTTCTCATCCAAGGGCTTTGTGAAGATATCTGCCAATTGCTCTTCAGTGTTGATGTGAATGATATCAATATCTTCCTTCATGACATGATCTCTGAGAAAGTGATGACGGATCTGAATGTGCTTTGTCTTCGAATGCTGAACTGGGTTGTTGGCAATCTTGATGGCGCTTTCATTGTCGCAGTAGAGTGCCACATGCTTCAGATGGATGCCGTAGTCCTCAAGAGTTTGCTTCATCCATAGAAGCTGAGCACAGCAAGATCCAGTAGCAATGTATTCAGATTTAGCAGTGGAGAGAGATACACAGTTCTACTTCTTTGAAGACCAACAGACAAGAGATCGTCCAAGAAAGTGACATGTGCCTGATGTAGACTTGCGATCAACCTTGTCACCAGCATAATCAACATCTGAGAATCCAACTAGATCAAACTCTGAGCCCTTTGGATACCATAATCCTAGTGTTGGGGTGTGATTTCTACTAGACAAACTTCTTCTTGTAGACGTGGTTGGGCCTCCAAGTGCAGAGGTTTGTAGGACAGTAGCAAATTTCCCTCAAGTGGATGACCTAAGGTTTATCAATCTGTAGGAGGCGTAGGATGAAGATGGTCTCTCTCAAGCAACCCCGCAACCAAATAACAAAGAGTCTCTTGTGTCCCCAACACACCCAATACAATGGTAAATTGTATAGGTGCACTAGTTCGGCGAAGAGATGGTGATACAAGTGGTATATGGATAGTAGATAAAGGATTTTATAATCTGAAAATATGAAAACAGCAAGGTAACTAATGATAAAAGTGAGCACAAACGGTATTGCAATGCTAGGAAACAAGGCCTAGGGTTCATACTTTCACTAGTGCAAGTCCTCTCAACAATAATAACATAATTGGATCACATAACTATCCCTCAACATGCAACAAAGAGGCACTCCAAAGTCACTAATAGCGGAGAACAAATGAAGAGATTATGGTAGGGTACGAAACCACCTCAAAATTATTCTTTCCAATCAATCCGTTGGGCTATTCCTATAGGTGTCACAAACAGCCCTAGAGTTCATACTAGAATAACACCTTAAGACACAAATCAACCAAAACCCTAATGTCACCTAGATACTCCAATGTCACCTCAAGTATCCGTGGGTATGATTATACGATATGCATCACACAATCTCAGATTCATCTATTCAACCAACACATAGAACCTCAAAGAGTGCCCCAAAGCTTCTACCAGAGAATCACGACGAAAACGTGTGCCAACCCCTATGCATAGGTTCATAGGCGGAACCCGCAAGTTGATCACCAAAACATACATCAAGTGAATCACGTGATATCCCATTGTCACCACAGATACGCACGGCAAGACATACAGCAGGTGTTCTCAAATCTTTAAAGACTCAATCCGATAAGATAACTTCAAAGGGGAAACTCAATCCATTACAAGAGAGTAGAGGGGGGAAAGAAACATCATAAGATCCAACTATAATAGCAAAGCTCACGATACATCAAGATCGTACCACCTCAAGAACACGAGAGAGAGAGAGATCAAACACATAGCTACTGGTACATACCCTCAGCCCCGAGGGAGAACTACTCCCTCCTCGTCATGGAGAGCACCGGGGTGATGAAGATGGCCACCGGAGAGGGATTCCCCCTCCGGCAGGGTGCCGAAACGGGTCTAGATTGGTTTTCCGTGGCTACGGAGGCTTCTAGCAGTGGAACTCCCGATCTATTGTGCTCCCCGATCGTTTTAGGGTATATGGAGATATATAGGCGGAAGAAGTACGTCAGGGGCCACGAGGGGCCCATGAGGGTGGAGGGCGCGCCCAGGGGGGTGGGCGCACCCCCTACCTCGTGGCCTCCTCGAAGCTTCCTTGACGTGGACTCCAAGTCTCCCGGGTTTCTTTCCTTCCAAAAATAAGTTCCGTCAAGTTTTAGGTCAATTGGACTCCATTTGATTTTCCTTTTCTACGATACTCTAAAACAAGGAAAAAATAGAAACTGGCACTGGGCTCTGGGTTAATAGGTTAGTCCCCAAAATAATATAAAAGTGTATAATAAAGCCCATAAACATCGAAAACACATAATATAATAGCATGGAACAATCAAAAATTATAGATACGTTGGAGACGTATCAGCATCCCCAAGCTTAATTCCTGCTCGTCCTCGAGTAGGTAAATGATAAAAACATAATTTTTGATGCGGAGTGCTACTTGGCATAATTTCAATGTAATTCTTCTTAATTGTGGCATGAATATTCAGATTCAAAAGATTCAAGATAAAAGTTCATATTGACATAGAAACAATAATACTTCAAGCATACTAACTAAGCAATCATGTCTTCTCAAAATAACATGGCCAAAGAAAGTTCATCCCTACAAAATCATATAGTTTAGTCATGCTCCATTTTCGTCACACAAGAATGCTCTCATCATGCACAACCCCGATGACAAGCCAAGCAATTGTTTCATACTTTAGTAATCTCAAACCTATAAACTTTCACGCAATATATGAGCGCGAGCCATGGACATAGCACTATGGGTGGAATAGAATATGATGATGTGGGTTTTATGGAGAAGACAAAAAAACAAGAAAGTCTCACATCAACGAGGCTAATCAATGGGCTATGGAGATGCCCATCGATTGATGTTAATGCAAGGAGTAGGGATTGCCATGCAACGGATGCACTAGAGCTATAAATGTATGAAAGCTCAACAAAAGAAACTAAGTGGGTGTGCATCCAACTTGCTTGCTCACGAAGACCTAGGGCACTTGAGGAGGCCCATTGTTGGAATATACAAGCCAAGTTCTATAATGAAAAATTCCCACTACTATATGAAAGTGACAAAACAGGAGACTCTCTATCATAAAGATCATGGTGCTACTTTGAAGCACAAGTGTGGAAAAAGGATAGTAGCATTGTCCCTTTTATTTTATTTTTTATTAATTTTTTTATTTGGCCTTTCCTTTTTTTGGCCTTTCTCTTTTTTATTTTTATTTGGCCTCCCCTTTTTGGCCTTTTTTTCTTTTTACTTTTTTTGGGGGACAATGTCGTGGTTCTAAGTCTGATAGTAGAATGGCGGGTAGGAATGTAGAGGCAATATCCTAACTATGGAGGAGTTGTACACGCGAGTTTTACAAGTTCAGGCCCTACTCGGAGGAAGTAACAGCTCTACGTCTCGGAGCCCGGAGGTGGTCGACTGGATTATATGCGTGTGTGTTACAGAGAGTGCGAACCCCTGTCCCTGAGGAGGGGGTGGCTTATATAGATTTCGCCAGACCCCTCCCGCTCTCAGTTACAAAGGGTTTAAGGTACATAAAGATGGGGACGTTACTGGTAACGCCTGCAATAAAGATACATAATGACCATTAAAACTATGACTTAATTCCCGAACGTTGCAGAGTGGAGTGGCTCTAGATCTTCTGGTAGTTGAGTGATTGTCCATACGGTCGAGTGTCTTCAAGACTGTTGAGTGGAACATAGCTTCATGGTCGAGTGGATGATGATTCCTCTTCGAATGCTTCTGGTTCTTTTAGAGATGTCCTTGGGGAGGATATCTTGGACAGATCCATGACCCTACCCTAGGTACCTAGCTTCATCATTAGCCCCCGAATGGATCAAGGTTTGAGTGAGGAAGGAGTTGAGAACACTTCTGACTCATTTTTCGTGCTATGAGTATATCCTGTTCTGGATCAATGAACTGAGGTGACGACACCAACTTCTTTTTCAGTCGCCTTGATCCATTCTTAGTTTTTGTCTAGTGAACTTTTACTGAAGAGTTCCGAGTGATGATGCGGAGGATGTCTTCCGTCTGTCAAGTTGTTCTGCTGTCCGCGGATTTCGCGGGATTTGAATTTTGGGAAGCACGCCAGACGGGGGAGGCCGCGGTAATCGGGATGGATTAGGCAGGTCGCCTCGATCCTCGCACCACCTTTTTTGCCACGTATCATGCGCGCGACTGTTGCGGGATTTGATAAGATCGTCCGGGCCTACAAGTCAGTCACTCGGAAGTGTCCTTATAAAAGGCACCAGATCGGGCTTTTGAACAGTGCACCCTCATTCTCCTTCTTCTTCCTCAGATTTCTCAGCTGCGCCTGCTTCCGCTCTCGGTGTTGTAGCCCCGCTCGGACTCGATTCGCTGCCATGGGGAAGGAGAATACGGTGGCGTTGGAGCATGCAAAGAAGGCGACGGCGAAGGCGAAAGGAAAGAGGACCAGCCAGGGTGGATCCTCGTCAAGGTCCGGCCTGCCGCTGGGCTAGATCCAGGGCGACTGGATCCGTTCGACGATCAGCCAAGACGACATCGACGATCTGGTTGAGGGGGACTGATCCCCCATGAATCGGCGCGGCTCCTGGGGAACAAGACCGAGCCGCGGCCGCAGGAGGGTGGGTGTGTTCTCCTCGCCACTCATGTCGACCGCGGGTTTTGTTTGCCTCCCCACCCTTTCTTTCATGGTTTTTTGAACTTCTTCGGGGCTCAACTCCACCACTTTAGTCCAAACACCATCGTGTACCTTGCTACCTTCGTGTCAATGTGCGAGAGTTTCTTGGGTTGCCGACCGCACTGGGGTCTCTTCAAGCACATATTCACATGTCGCTCCCAGACGGTCAAGAAGGCCAACCCGAGTGACGAGAGGACGCACGTGATACAGATGTGCGGGGGGCTTGGAATTCAAATGAGGAACAAGAGCACCTTCCCAGCTATGATCCTTCCCGACTCGGTCCGGGGCTGGCAGTCGACCTGGTTTTACTGCAAGGATCAGCCGACCCCGGGTCAGTCGACTGGACTTCCCCCTTTTCCCTGGCTCAAGTGGAGAAGCCCTCCTCCTTGAGGGTGATCCCGGAAGAGAAGGCACAGGTGAAGGTGTTGGTCGAGCGGGTCGTCCAACTTGTCCGCGATGGAGTGACTGGTATGGACCTGCTGGAGGTCTTTCTCAGTCGACGCATCCAACCACTCCAAGCCCGTGACCATCCGATGTGGATGTACTCGGGACTCGAGGACTCCACTCAGATCCACCCGGAGGACGTTAGCGAAGACACGGTGGAGAAGTGGCTGAGAGGAATCACCAGCAACAAAGATAATCCCCGGGGGTCTAGGAGGGTGATTCCATTCGACCATTTGCGCCAGCCGGAACATGTATGATTCTGCATTGTCAAGTATCTTCTTGATTCACTGTGTAACATCTTATTGATGGTCAACTGTATTTCTTTTGTTCATTGTCTTTTCAGGCTCTTATTGATATGTACTCGATGCCCAATGGAGTGCAAGAGCAAAATGTCGAGGAAGGGGCGAGCGGGGGAGAGAGTGGCGAGTGGCACTCAGATGTAGAGGAGGACAAGGAGAGCGACGAATCGAGTGACAAAGAAGAGGTTGACTCGCCTCCTCGCAGAGAGAGGAGGTCCAAGCACGCTCACGACCCGGCGAGCACCCCTGACCTGGCTACCGCACCGACTGGGCAATCTTCAAAGCGCCCTCGGACGTCTTCTCCGGTGCCGACTGAGAAGGTATCGAAACAGCTCAAGACTGCCCCGTCTCCTGCACCGAAAGCATTGAAGGCCACAGCTTCCAAACCATCGAAGGCTTTGCCCAGAATCAAAGTGACCATCCCCACCATCTCCGGGTAATCATCTGACCTGATCTTTTGGTCGACTCGAGCAACAGAACATAACCGACTGAATGTTGATATTTGCAGTGCTGCTACATCTAGAACTTCTTCCTACCAATAGCGAGACGAGGAAATGGAAGACGCGGTTACTTCCAACCCAGGTAAAACTCTCATGATCTTGTTCTTGATTATTTGGTCGATTAAACTCTGGCGATTCACTTGGGGTCGACTGATTTATTTGCAGCCCCACCCAACATCATCGAGCTTCCGGATGATGATGAAGATGTGGCCCCTAGGCCCAGAAAGAACAAAAAGGTAGCAGCTGGCAAGACGTCTCTACAGGGACCGATGACAACACCAACCGTCCGGCAATTTGAAGACGCAGGTGGGGCCTTTGTAACTTTTGCTATCCCATTGTCGAGTGAGCGCCCCGCACCGTCAATTGTACCGGTGTTTCCTTCAGTCGTCCAACCTCATGCTTCGGAGCTCCAAGCTGCCACACCTGGGTCGTCTGCCCCCTTCTTCACCAACTACCATGTTCCGGAAAACCAGTCGGACGCGGCTGCAAAGGCCATCCGTCAGGCTAACGTGATGATGGAGCGGATGAAGACGGTGCATGAGAACAGCCAGGCCGCTTACGATGCCAGCACGGCTCTTTGGGCCAATGTCCAGGTAAGTAGGCTTTCGACCGACCTTGTTCTATTAGGATATGCTACCTGAAATATTTTCTTTCATACAATCTCTTATTGTTTGCGTCGAACCTGTACACCCACTGGGTGTTTTGTTGTCTTTAGCATTTGCGCTCTTCCACTCGGCCTGGGCGAGTGGGATCTGAACCGGTGGGGGCAGGCTAAGTGCACCCACTGGATGTAGTCCCCGAGACCGCGGTCGACTGCGGGCAGTCGACTGGGGTCTGAGTACTTTTCCCTTCCCTTTCTTCCACTCGACCCGGGCAGACCGGCCGGGTGGGATCTGAACCAGTGGGGGCATGCCAAGTGCACCCACTAGGTGTAGTCCCCGAGACCGCGGTCGACTGCTGGCAGTCGACCGGGGTCTGAATAGTTCTTCTCTCTTTCTTCTCTCTTTTTTTTAAACTCGACCTGGGCGGACCGGTCGAGCGGGGTCTGAATCAGTGGGGGCACGCCAAGTGCACCCGCTGGGTGTAGTCCCCGAGACCGCAGTCAACTGCGAGCAATCGACTGGGGTTTGAGTAAACTTTTAAGTTTTATTCACTCGGAAGTAAATAATCTTTGATCTTGTCGATTGACACGTCTTTTACCTTCTGCAGAAATCTTGTACTCCATTTGGAGCTGGCCCAACAAAAGTTGAAGAAAGCTCAAGATGAAGCCGCTGGTATGGAAGGTAACTGCCTGTCGACTGTTCACATCGATCGTCTTTTAAGATATTTCTTCGATCTCTTGTTTGATCCGGTTGCTTCTTTTGCAGAGAAAATGAGGTTGGCTCTGGAGAAGAAGGACTTGGACCTTGCAGCTGCGGAGAAGGAAGCTCAAGATAAGACTGCTCTTGCAGACCAGAAGCTGGCTTCGGTCAGAGTGTTGGAAGGAGAGGTGAACAAGCTGAAGTCCTCTCTCAATGAGTCCAACCGAGAGGTAACTCGTCTGAAGAAGGATAAGATTACTCTGAATGAGAAGCTGGAGTCCGCGGTCCGTAAGAGAAATGACACGGAAGCCTATCTAAGAACTCTTACCAAGAAGCTCTATCTTATGCTAGAAGGTACTCCTTTTAATCCGACTGCTTTACTGCTTGCAAGTTAATCCTGTCCAGTCGACTCACTAACTCTTTGACTACAGAATTCTGCCAAAACTTTTACGAGGAAACTAGACGGATCGAGATGGGTTTAGACCCTATCGTTTCTCCGGTCGATGACGAGGCTGCCATGAATGTGCTTCCAGTGGAATCTCGTGTCGTCAGCGTCACAAGTTACCTCGCTCGTATGAAGGTGGAGGTTTCACGGATCAACTCATCACTCTGGCCAAGGGCGACGCTTCAAAATGACCTCGAATCTCTAATGACTCGGCTCAACGAGATTCTTGGTCGAGTGCTAGAGTGGAAGAAGTCCTCTGCCCGGTGTGGTGCCTACGTGGCGTTGTCCTTGGTAAGGGTCCACTGCAAGGAAGCTCGAGAAGAAAAGCTGGCGGCGATCAAGGTCGCCAACACCAAAAGGCACGACTTCCAGTCCTTTATGGAGACTTTCATCGCTGCTGCCACTCAGATCGCAGATGGAATCGACTTGGACGAATTCGTCGAACCCGCCAGCCCTCCTCCCGCCGAGTGAACAAACTATGAGATTCAAACCTGTCTTAAATTTGCCTCGGAATGCCGAGTGGTTGCTGTAACCATTAAACTCCTTCAGGCTTGATGCTCGAATACTTTTGATTTGTCGGTTGGAACTTTAGGATTTATCCGAACTGCTTTTGAGTATTCTTGCGATTGCTTTTGGAATCTGCTCTTTATTTGGAACGACCTTCGTGTTTGAGATGCAGCTTTGAAATGGAGACTTCAATCGAACCGCGCCTTGTCGTCCTTGCGGACAAAGATGGAGCGCACTTGTATTTGTGGCGTAGCTCGAAGGAGAAGGTTGCAGTCGACCTGCGCCCCGTCGTCCTTGCGGACAAGGACGGAGCGCACGTTGTATTTGTGGCGTAGCTCGGAGAAGAAGGTTGCAGTCGACCTGCGCCTCGCCGTCCTTGCGGACCAGGATGGAGCGTACGTTGT
The DNA here is from genome assembly GCF_003073215.2 of Triticum urartu. Lineage (NCBI taxonomy): Eukaryota > Viridiplantae > Streptophyta > Magnoliopsida > Poales > Poaceae > Triticum > Triticum urartu. The sequence goes on along the minus strand of NC_053024.1, from coordinate 376,976,777 downwards.
ATTTGTGGCATAGCTCGGAGAAGAAGGCCGCGGTCGATCTACACCTCGTCGCCCCTACGAGTAGGGATGGAGCATACGTTGTATTTGTGGCGCAGCTCCAAAGGAGAAGGTTGTAGTTGACCTGCACCTCATCGTCCTTGCAGATGGGGATGGAGCATACGTTGTATTTGTGGTGCAGCTCCAAAGGAGAAGGTTGTAGTCGACCTGCACCTCGTCGTCCTTGCAGATGTGGGCAGATTTTAAACCTTAGGCAAGTACTGGACTACAGCTAAGCCTCCGAGTGGGAGGATTGCTCACCACTCGGTAGAATTTACAAACTTAGGCGAGCACTGGACTGCAGCTAAGCCACCGAGTGGGAGGGTTGCTCACCACTCGGTAGGATTTTACAAACTTAGGCGAGTACTGGACTGCAGCTAAGCCCCCGAGTGGGAGGATTGCTCACCACTCGGTAGGATTTTTTAAACTTAGGCGAGTACTGGACTGCAGCTAAGCCCCCGAGTGGGAGGGTTGCTCACCACTCAGTAGGATTTTTTGAACTTAGGCGAGTACTGGACTGCAGCTAAGCCTCCGAGTGGGAGGATTGCTCACCACTCGGTAGGATTTTACAAACTTAGGCGAATACTGGACTACAGCTAAGCCCCCGAGTGGGAGGATTGCTCACCACTCGGTAGGATTTTTTAAACTTAGGCGAGTATTGGACTGCAGCTAAGCCCCCGAGTGGGAGGATTGCTCACCACTCAGTAGGATTTTTTAAACTTAGGTGAGTACTAGACTGCAGCTAAGCCTCCGAGTGGGAGGAATGCTCACCACTCGATAGGATTTTACAAACTTAGGCGAGTACTGGACTGCAGCTAAGCCCCCGAGTGGGAGGATTGCTCACCACTCAGTAGGATTTTACAAACTTAGGCGAGTACTGGACTGCAGCTAAGCCCCTGAGTCGGAGGATTGCTCACAACTCAGTAGGATTTTTTAAACTTAGGTGAGTACTGGACTGCAGCTAAGCCCCCGAGTGGGAGACTGGCTCACCACTTGGTAGGATTTTTTAAACTTAGGCGAGTACTGGACTGCAGCTAAGCCCCCGAGTGGGAGACTGGCTCACCACTCGGTAGGATTTTTTAAACTTAGGTGAGTACTGGACTGCAGCTAAGCCCCCGAGTGGGAGACTTGCTCACCACTCGGTAGGATTTTTTAAACTTAGGCGAGTACTGGACTGCAGCTAAGCCCCCGAGTGGGAGACTGGCTCACCACTCGGTAGGATTTTTTAAACTTAGGCGAGTACTGGACTGCAGCTAAGCCCCCGAGTGGGAGGCTGGCTCACTACTCGGTAGGATTTTACAAACTTAGGCGAGTACTGGACTGCAGCTAAGCCCCCGAGTGGGAGGCTGGCTCACCACTCGGTAGGATTTTGAAAACTTAGGCGAAACGGATTCGCAGCTAAGCCCCCGAGTGAGAGGCTTGCTCACCACTCGGTAGGATTTTCTTTCGAACTTAGGCGAAACGGATTCGCAGCTAAGTCACCCATTGGGGGTTTTCAGGCGTAAATAAAAGCAACAACAATCGTGCCAGAGGACTATAAAGCTCTTGTCTTTGATAAACAAATTACAAAGGTATTTCTTATTACATTTTATTCGAACAAGTACTTAAGTATAAAAGGGGCGGAGCAGGTCCGCATTCCAAGCCCGTGGCTCGTCTTTCTTATGCTCGACACTGTAAAGGTGGTATGCTCCATTGTGGAGCACTCTGGTGACAATGAAGGGACCTTCCCAAGCCGGGGCGAGCTTGTGTGGTTTCTGTTGATCCACTCGAAGAACCAAGTCACCCTCTTGAAAGGCTCGACCCTTCATGTGTCTAGCGTGGAATCGACGCAAGTCTTGTTGATAAATTGTCGACCGGATCAAGGCCATCTCTCTTTCCTCCTCTAGGAGGTCGACTGCGTCTTGCCGAGCATGTTCTGCTTCATCTTCAGAGAAGAGCTCAACTCGTGGTGCATTATGAAGCAAGTCACTCAGTAGAACAGCTTCAGCCCCATAGACCAAGAAGAATGGAGTTCGGCCAGTCGACCGATTAGGAGTTGTCCTCAATCCCCAGAGAACTGATGGAAGTTCATCAACCCAGGCGCCCGCTGCGTGCTTGAGATCTCGCATCAGTCGGGGTTTCAGTCCTTTGAGAATCAGGCCATTTGCTCTTTCTGCTTGTCCATTCGACTGGGGATGGGCGACTGAAGCATAGTCGACTCGCGTGCCTTGTGAGGCGCAGAAGGCTCTGAACTCATCAGAATTGAAGTTCGATCCGTTGTCAGTGATGATGCTATGCGGAACCCCATATCTGAAAATCAACTCTCTGATGAAGCTGACAGCAGTACTAGCTTCAAGATTCTTAATAGGCTTGGCTTCGATCCATTTGGTAAACTTGTCGACTGCTACAAGCACATGAGTGAAGCCGCTCCTACCAGTCCTCAGCGGACCAACCATGTCCAATCCCCAAACAACAAAGGGCCAGACGAGTGGGATGGTCTTTAGGGCTGATGCAGGTTTGTGCGACATATTGGAGTAGAACTGGCAGCCTTCACATCTGTCGACTATATCTTTCGCCATTTCATTTGCTCGTGGCCAATAAAATCCAGCTCGGTATGCTTTAGCCACAATGATCCGAGAGGACGCATGGTGACCACAGGTCCCCGAATGGATGTCGTGGAGGATCACTCGGCCCTCTTCTAGTGTAATGCATTTCTGGCTGACCCCAGTTGCACTTTCTCTGAACAGTTGACCTCTTATTATAGTAAAGGCCTTAGATCGATGGACGATCTGTCGAGCCTCTTCTTCATCCTCTGGGAGCTCTTTCCTAAGGATATATGCAATGTATGGCACTGTCCAGTCGGGAGTGATGACCAACACCTCCATGATTAAGTCGACCATGGCTGGGACCTCGACTTCAGTCGGATCTAGGCACTCCTAGGCTGCAGGGGCTCTTCAGCGAATGGATCTTCTTGAACTGAAGGTGCATGAATGTGCTCCAGGAACACGTTGCTGGGAATAGCTTCTCTCTTGGAGCCTATCTTTGCTAAATCATCTGCTGCTTGATTTTTCAGTCGGGGTACATGATGGAGCTCTAACCCCTCAAACTTATTTTCCAACTTCCTCACCGCGTTGCAGTAACCAATCATGGCTGGGCTTCTGACGTCCCACTCCTTCATCACTTGATTGACTACCAAATCTGAGTCGCCATAGACCATGAGGCGACGGACGCCGAGTGAAATGGCCATACGCAACCCATACAAGAGTGCTTCATATTCTGCTTCATTATTGGAGGAATCAAAGTGAATCTGGAGGACATATCTGACATTGTCTCCTCGGGGGGATACCAGTACCACCCCAGCACCGGAACCATTCAGCATCTTGGAACCATCAAAGAACATGGTCCAGTGCTCCGAGTGAACTTGAATCGGCAGTTTTTGTTCAATCCACTTGGCGAGGAAATCTGCTATTGCTTGGGACTTGATAGCTTTCTTTGCCTCGAACTTGATATCTAAGGGAAGGAGCTCAATCGCCCACTTTGCCACTCGACCAGTTGCATCTCTATTGTTTAGAATCTCTGATAATGGAGCGTCGCTGATGACTGTAATGGAGTGATCAGAGAAGTAATGTGCAACCTTCTTTGTGGTCATATAAATCCCATAAACAAGCTTCTAACAATGTGGATATCTTTGCTTTGATGGAGACAAAACTTCAGAGACATAGTATACTGGGCGTTGAACTTTGTAAGATTTTCCTTCTTCTTCCCATTCGACCGTAAGTACTGTACTAATGACTTGTCCAGTGGCTGCAATGTAAAGAATTAAAGGCTCTTTGCTGATTGGAGCAGCAAGCACCGGCTAGGTGGAAAGCAGGGCTTTGAGCTCTGCAAATGCTACGTCAGCTTCATGAGTCCACTCGAACTTACCTGACTTCTTCATCAGTTGGTAAAGAGGCAGTGCCTTTTCACCGAGATGATAAATGAATCGAATTAGGGCGGCCAAACAACCAGTAAGCTTCTGGACATCATGCACATGCACAGGGTGTTTCATCCGGAGTATGGCACCCACTTTCTCTGGGTTAGCATCGATCCCCCGTTCGGAAATGAGAAAACTGAGTAATTTTCCGCCTGGAACTCCAAACGTGCACTTTGATGGATTAAGCTTGATATCATACCTTCTAAGGTTGGCAAAGGTTTCAGCAAGGTCAGCCAGTAGGTCGAAACCTTTTCGTGACTTCACCACAATGTCATCCATGTATGCTTCCACATTCCGACTGATTTGAGTGAGCCGACACTTCTAGATCATCCTCATGAATGTGGCTCCGGCGTTTTTCAAACCGAATGGCATAGTGACATAACAGAAGCACCCAAATGGGGTGATGAAAGCTATTTTTATCTCATCGGATCCATACAGACGGATCTGATGATACCCGGAATAAGCGTCCAAAAAGGACAAACACTCACACCCCGCAGTCGAGTCGACTATTTGGTCGATGCGAGGGAGAGGAAAGTGATCTTTCAGGCAGGCCCGATTGATATGTTTGAAGTCGATGCAAATGCGAAGCGAGTCGTCCTTCTTTGGGACCATGACAACATTAGCTAACCACTCGGAGTGGTAAATCTCTTGGATAAACTCAGCTGCTAGAAGTCAAGCCACTTCTTCACCGATTGCCTTCCTCTTCTGTATGACGGACCGTCGAAGATGTTCTTTGACGGGTTTCACCTTTGGGTCGACTCACAAACGATACTCAGCCAGTCCCCTGGGAACACCTAGCATGTCAGAAGGTTTCCATGCAAAGATGTCCCAGTTCTCACGGAGGAACTGGATGGGCGCTTCTTCCTATTTAGAGTCGAGTGTTGTTGAAATGTGAGTCGGAGCAGCATTGGGATCCGTTGGATGAATATGAATCGGCTTCATTTCACCAGTTGACTGGAATGCTGAATCAGTGGCAGGCTTCTTAGCTCGCAACAAATCACTCGGATCTACATTTTTTTGATACTCCTGCAATTCCACTACTGCCATCTGTGCATCGGCGATCTTTGAGCCCTTCTGGAAGCACTCTTCTGCCTTCTTTCAATTGCCAGTGATAGTGATCACCCCTTTAGGACCAGGCATCTTCAATTTGAGGTACACGTAACATGGTCGAGCCATAAAACGTGCATAAGCTGGCCTGCCTAGAATAGCGTGATAAGCACTCCGGAAATCCACAACTTCAAATGTCAACTTTTCTTTGCGGAAATTCTTGAAATCACTGAACACTACATCGAGAGCGATCTGGCCGAGTGATGCAGCCTTCTTGCCAGGAATGACTCCATGGAAACTCATATTACTTTTGCTGAGTTTGGACATCAGAATGCCCATTCCTTTCAACATCTCTGCATATAGTATATTCAGACCACTGCCACCATCCATCAGAACCTTAGTCAATCGAGTGCCTTCGACTACTGGGTCGACCACCAGCGCTTGCCTCCCAGGGGTGGCTATGTGCGCTGGGTGATCGGACTGGTCAAATGTAATGGCAGTCTGAGACCACTTCAAATAACTGGGTGTCACTGGAGCGACCATGTTCACTTCTCTGTTGATGACTTTCAGTCGACTCTTACTCTCAACGTCAGCGAAAATCATCAGAGTGGAATTGACGTGGGGGTAACCATCATCATCCTCCTCCTCATCCTCAACTTTGTATGCTTCCTTCTCCTTTTCCTTGGGCTGTTTCTCTCGGAATTGCTGGATTAGGAGTCGACACTGTCGAGTGGTATGCTTTGGGTAAATGAAATTACCCTCTTCATCTTTCTTGGTGTGAATGTGGCATGGTAAATCCAGCACATCATTTCCATCTTGATCCTTTACTTTCTTGGGGTTCCACGGTCCTTTGGGTTTCCCCTTGAACTTCCCTTGAGTTATGGCCAAGGCTTCTCCAGGAGCAGCTGGTTCGGCTTTGCGCTTTTGCTTCCGACTGGAGTTCCCTCCTCCGGTTTCGTGGGCGACTGTTTTGTGCTTGCCACTCCGGAGTCGGTCTTCTTCTTCACCATTGGCATACTTGGTGGCAATCTCCATCATCCGAGTCAGAGTCATATCTCCCGTTCGACCGAATTTCAGATTCAACTCCCGATACTTAACGCCTTCTTTGAAGGCACAAATTGCTTGGTGATCTGACACATTCTCCACTGTGTGGTGCAACGTGATCCATCTCTGGATATAATCTCTCAAAGTTTCATTCGATTTCTGAATGCAACACTGTAGTTCTGTCAACCCTGCTGGCCGCTTGCAAGTACCTTCAAATGTTCTGACAAATACTCGAGCAAGATCTTCCCAAGTATAAATACTACCAGGAGCTAACTGATTCAGCCACACCCTGGCCGAGCCCTCTAGCATCAAAGGAAGGTGCTTCATGGCCACTCATCGTTGCCGCCACCGATCTATACAGCCACTCGGTAATCCTCAAGCCAAGTGTCAGGCTTGGACTCACCAGTGAACTTATTGACTCCAGTCGCCAACCTGAAGTTGGGAGGAATCACTGCGGCCCCGATGGCTCTGCTGAAGCACTCTGGGCCTGAGACATGCACTCTGCTACTGGTTGGAAAATCTCTGTCGGGGCCTTCTCTTTGAACTCTGTTTCTGTCGACCAGACCCTGAACGAGAATAGATCTCGCATCAAAGCCCGGTTCCCTGGGGACGATTGGAATCCTTCGCCCACCACTATGAGGGCGTCTATCATCCTGCTGCTGAGGCACGTATGATCCACTCCTCGGGGGAGGCATGGGTACTCGACGACGATCATCGTGATCGAGTCGGTGATCATATTGCTCATGATTTCTGTACTGATCTCGTCGGTCTCCATGTACCTCACGCCTCGGGGGCGATCTTGGGCTGTGAGCCGACTGGACTATGTCTGCAACCACGGATCTGCTGTGAATCCTATTCCGCGACTGAGATACTACTGTATTCTGCTCTCCCGCGGCTCGGAGCAAGGCTCGGATCTGCACCAAACCTCGACCAGCTTCTGACTGGAAAGGTTGAATTGACTCCGCTATTCGGGCCACAGCTGCGAGATTCTGGATTGGAGTTCGGTATACCTGAGTCGGAGGTGGAAAAAGTTGACATCGACTGGATTAGGGAGCACGTTGCCGAGCACGCTCGTCGAGTGCGCGTTGGAGGTTATCTAGACGAGTGCGCTCAACCAAGTTGGCCAGGGGCGCCTCCTCCAAGGCCTGGGCCTCAGGGGTTTCTCCAACGATGGGAGTGTGAAGTGCATCCATGTTCTGGCGGCGAAGTTCCTCCCTCCTCTGCGAAGAGAGGGGTTCGGGTCGGTACTCTTCGTGGACACACGACGGATCACCGCCACCATCGCCTCCGTCTTCGCAGGTGAAGCCAGGAGGACTACGTGGTCCATTGACCATCAAAACTTCTGCCGCAGGGTCGCTGCTATCGCACTCGGATGCAGTCTCTATGGAGCCAGTCAACAGGTCGAACATGCCATAGAGAGTTTCGCCGGGCTCGATTGCCGCGACCTGGGGGGTGGCCGATTGGCGAGCCACCGCATGCCTCACCCACCGTTGAAGCCTCGACCGACCGGAACGTTTGCCCCGGCGGGCTGCAGGGAGGGAGGTCGGCACGAGAGCCGACCGATACTGAGTCGACGGCTGCCGTAGGAGGATGCCACGGACGCACGCGTGAAAGTGCGTTGCCCCGCGGACGGGGAGTGCCTCGACGTCGAGTGGCGCTTCCTGGATCCAAGCGGAGTCGTCGGCGATGAATACAAGCGCACCGAGACGGATCTCGTGGCCCTTGGCCAAACCTCCAACTAAAACCATGTTGATGGGGATCGGAAAAATCACAACTTCTCCAACAAGTCGCTAAGACACTTGCCCCACGGTGGGCGCCAACTGTCGTGGTTCTAAGTCTGACAGTAGAATGGGGGGGGGGGGAGGAATGTAGAGGCAAGATCCTAACTATGGAGGAGTTGTACACGCGAGTTTTACGAGTTCAGGCCCTTCTCGGAGGAAGTAACAGCCCTACGTCTCGGAGCCCGGAGGCGGTCGACTGGATTATATGCGTGTGTGTTACAGAGAGTGCGAACCCCTGTCCCTAAGGAGGGGGTGGCTTACATAGAGTTCGCCAGACCCCTCCCGCTCTCAGTTACAAAGGGTTTAAGATACATAAAGATGGGGACGTTACTGGTAACGCCTGCAATAAAGATACATAATGACCATTAAAACTATGACTTAATTCCCGACCGTTGCAGAGTGGAGTGGCTCTAGATCTTCTGGTAGTCAAGTGATTTTCCATACGGTTGAGTGTCTTCAAGACTGTCGAGTGGAACATAGCTTCATGGTCGAGTGGATGATGATTCTTCTTCGAATGCTTCTGGTTCTTTTAGAGATGTCCTTGGGGAGGATATCTTGGACAGATCCATGACCCTACCCTAGGTACATAGCTTCATCAGACAATGCTCTATTAATGATGATCATCACACTTCTATTTATTTACAACTCAAGAATTACAACTCGATACTTAGAACAAGATATGACTCTATACGAATGCCTCCGGCGGTGTACCGGGATAGCAATGATGCATGAGTGACATGTATGACAGAATTATGAATGGTGGCTTTGCCACAAATACTATGTCAACTACATGATCATGCTAAGCAATATGACAATGATGAATGTATCATGATAAAAGGAATGGTGGAAAGTTGCATGGCAATATATCTCGGAATGGCTATGGAAATGCCATAATATTTAGGTATGGTGGCTGTTTTGAGGAAGATATAAGGAGGTTTATATGTGAAAGAGCGTATCATATCACGGGGTTTGGATGCACCGGCGAAGTTTGCACCAACTCTCAATGTGAGAAAGGGCAATGCACGGTACCGAAGAGGCTAGCAATGATGGAAGGGTGAGAGTGCGTATAATCAATGGACTCAACATTAGTCATAAAGAACTCACATACTTATTGAAAAAATCTACAAGTCATCAAAAACCAAGCACTACGCGCATGCTCCTAGGGGGATAGATTGGTAGGAAAAGACCATCGCTCGTCCCCGACCGCCACTCATAAGGAAGACAATCAAATAACACCTCATGTTTCAAATTTGTTACACAAAGTTTACCATACGTGCATGCTACGGGACTTGCAAACTTCAACACAAGTATTCCTCAAATTCACAACTACTCAACTAGCATGACTTTCATATTATTACCTCCATACCTCAAAACAATCATCAAGCATCAAACTTCTCTTAGTATTCAACACACTCATAAGAAAGTTTTTACTATTCTTGGATGCCTAGCATATTAGGATTATTAAGAAAATTACCATGATATTTAAGACTCTCAGAATAATATAAGTGACGCATGAGAGTTCATCTATTTCTTCAAAATAAAACCACCATTGTGCTCTAAAAGATATAAGTGAAACACTAGAGCAACAACAAACTACTCCGAAAGATATAAGTGAAGATCAATGTGTAGTCGAATAATTATGCAACTATGTGAAGACTCTCTAACATTTAATAATTTCAGATCTTGGTATTTTATTCAAACAGCAAGCAAAACTAGATAAAATAAATTGACGCTCCAAGCAAAACACATATCATGTGGCGAATAAAAATATAGCTCCAAGTAAAGTTACCGATGAACAAAGACGAAAGAGGGGATGCCTTCTGGGGCATCCCCAAGCTTAGGATTTTGGTTGTAATTGAATATTACCTTGTGGTGCCTTGGGCATCCCCAATCTTAGGCTCTTGCCACTCCTTATTCCATAGTCCATCGAATATTTACCCAAAACTTGAAAACTTCACAATACAAAACTTAACAGAAAACTCGTGAGCTCCGTTAGTATAAGAAAATAAATCATCACTTAGGTACTGTTGTGAACTCATTCTAAATTCATATTGGTGTAATATCTACTGTACTCCAACTTATCTATGGTTCATACCCTCCGATACTATTCATAGATTCATCAAAATAAGCGAACAACACATCGAAAACAGAATCTGTCAAAAACAGAACAGTCTGTAGTAATCTGTATCATTCGAATACTTAGGTCACTCAAAAAATTCTTAAATAAATTGGTGGTCCTGAGGAATTTGTCTATTAATCATCTTCAAAAAGAATCAACCTAAACGCACTCTCCAGTAAAAAATGGTAGCTAATCTCGTGAGCGCAAAAGTTTCTGTTTTTGACAGCAAGATCGCAAGGGCTTCACCCAAGTCTTCCCAAAGGTTCTACTTGGCACAAACACTAATTAAAACATAAAACCACATCTAAACAGAGGCTAGATGAATTATTTATTACTAAACATAAGAAAAAAGCAAAGAACAAAAATAAAGTTGGGTTGCCTCCCAACAAGCGCTATCGTTTGACGCCCCTAGCTAGGCATGATGATTTCAATGATGCTCACACAAAAGATAAGAATTGAAACATAAAGAGAGCATCATGAAGAATATGACTAGCACATTTAAGTCTAACCAACTTCCTATGCATAGGGATTTTGTGAACAAACAACTCATGGGAACAATAATCAACTAGCATAGGAAGGCAAAACAGGCATAACTTCAGAACTTTAAGCACATAGAGAGGAAACTTGATATTATTGCAATTCCTATAAGCATATGTTCCTCCCTCATAATAATTTTCAGTAGCATAATGAATGAATTAAACAATGTAACCATCACATAAAGCATTCCTTTCATTATCTACAAGCATAAATTTTTCACTACTCTCCCCATAAGCAAAATTCTTCTCATTCGGAATAGTGAGAGTATCATAAGAACAGTCTGTAGTAATCTGGATCAAACGTATACTTCTGGAACTCATAACATTCTTAAATAAATTTCTGGACCTTAGGAATTTATATATTAATCATCTTCAAAAATAATTAACTAAATAGCACTCTCCAAATAAAAATGGCAGCAATTCTCGTGAGCGCTAAAGTTTCTATTTTTTTACAGCATGATCATAAAGACTTCACCCAAGTCTTCCCAAAGGTTCTACTTGGCACAAACACTAATTAAAATCATAAAACCACATCTAAACAAAGGATAGATGAATTATTTATTACTAAACAGGAACAAAAATCAAGGAACAAAAATAAAATTGGGTTGCCTCCCAACAAGCGCTAACGTTTAACGCCCCTAGCTAGGCATGATGATTTCAATGATGCTCACATAAAAGATATGAATTGTAACATAAAGAGAGCATCATGAAGAATATTAATAGCACATTTAAGTCTAACCCACTTCCTATTAATAGGGATTTTGTGAGCAAACAACTTGTGGGAACAAGAATCAACTTGCATAGGAAGGTAAAACAAGCATAACTTCAAAACTTTAAGCACATAGAGAGGAAACTTGATATTATTGCAATTCCTACAAGCATATATTCATCCCTCATAATAATTTTCAGTAGCATCATGAATGAATTCAACAATATAACCAGCACCTAAAGCATTCTTTTCATGATCTACAAGCATAGAATTTTTATTACTCTCCACATAAGCAGAATTCTTCTCATTCGGAATAGTGGGAGTATCATAAGAAACTCGAATACTATAAATTGTTTCCACATTAAAAGAGTAATGTTCAGAGAAAGGGTAATCATAATCATGACAAGTTTTATAAATATAATCATCACTACTTTTTATAGCATAAGTTTCATCACAATAATCATCATAAGTAGGAGGTATGCTATCATCATTATAAATTTGCATATCAAAACTTGGGAGACTAAAAATATCATCTTCATTAAATGTAGCATTCCCAAGCTTGAGACAAACATTAACTGCAGCAAATATATTCTCAAAAAAATCATCTTCATCAAACATAGCATCCCCAAGCTTGGGCCTTTTCATATCATAAGCATAATCACTCTCATCATTAATAGTATGGATAGCACCAATAGTATAGCAATTATCATATTCTTCCAAGCAAGTGCCAAAAAGATTTTCAAGATCATAAGAAGTATCATTTTCTTCCACAATTATATTTTCATGTGGCACAATAGTAATAGGAGCAGCATTATTTGGGGGAGATATCTTTTTACCTCTCTTCCTTTTTCTTTTCTTCTTCTTCACCACATCATGTGTGGGTTCAATCATCTTTTTGGAGCTCCTTATTAATGAGATTGGTTGAATAGGAGGCTCTTCCTCATTACCTGATTCATCATAAGAAATAATAGGAGAATATTGGGAAGTCTCTTCCCTTTCATTAGTGTTCTCTTCATGTTCTATTTGTTTTCTTTTCTTTATGTAATTGGCAATATAAGGATTTTCAATGCAATTCACCGCACAATACATATAAATTTCCTCTAGATCAAGACCAAGAAGTTCATAACGGGCAAATTTTGGGAGATAGTTAGTTATACGTTTCATTTCTTCGTAACCCATAAGCAAAGTAAGTTCATTATAATGTGCAAGGGAAATCAAATCATATCATGAAACAATTTGCATCTGATAGCTAAATGACCACTTTCAGTGCAAAGTCCACAAGTACGGCCAAGAAAATTTAAATTTTCAGCACAATCATCTAGCCTTTCTTGCAACAATTTAGTTTCTAAGTACTTATGCCTCATGCAATATCTATCTTCCCTATTTCGTGTGAACTTACAAACCCAATGCTCTCCACAAAAATTGACATGTTTATAGGAGACATTTTCATCATAACTAGTGCAATCATCATTAGTACCATGGATATTCAAGGAGTTCATACTAACAACATTGCAATCATACTCATCATTCAAAGATTTAATGCCAAACATTTTAATGCATTCTTCTTCTAACACTTTGGCACAATTTTCCTTTCCATCATACTCACGAAAGATATTAAAAAGATGAAGCGTATGAGACAAACTCAATTCCATTTTTTATAGTTTTTTTATAAACTAAACTAGTGATAAAACAAGAAACAAAAAGATTCAATTGCAAGATCTAAAGATATACCTTCAAGCACTCACCTCCCCGGCAACGGCGCGAGAAAAGAGCTTGATGTCTACTACACAACCTTCTTCTTGTAGATGTGGTTGGGCCTCCAAGTGCAGAGGTTTGTAGGACAGTAGCAAATTTCCCTCAAGTGGATGACCTAAGGTTTATCAATCCGTAGGAGGCGTAGGATGAAGAAGGTCTCTCTCAAGCAACCCTGCAACCAAATAACAAAGAGTCTCTTGTGTCCCCAACACACCCAATACAATGGTAAATTGTATAGGTGCACTAGTTCGGCGAAGAGATGGTGATACAAGTGGTATATGGATAGTAGATAAAGGTTTTTGTAATCTGAAAATATAAAAACAGCAAGGTAACTAATGATAAAAGTGAGCAAAAACGGTATTGCAATGCTAGGAAACAAGGCCTAGGGTTCATACTTTCACTAGTGCAAGTCCTCTCAACAATAATAACATAGTTGGATAACATAACTATCCCTCAACATGCAACAAAGATTCACTCCAAAGTCACTAATAGCGGAGAACAAACGAAGAGATTATGGTAGGGTACGGAACCACCTCAAAGTTATTCTTTCCAATCAATCTGTTGGGCTATTCCTATAGGTGTCACAAACAGCCCTAGATTTCGTACTAGAATAACACCTTAAGACACAAATCAACCAAAACCCTAATGTCACCTAGATACTCCAATGTCACCTCAAGTATCCGTGGGTATGATTATACGATATGCATCACATAACCTCAGATTCATCTATTCAACCAACACATAGAACCTCAAAGAGTGCCCCAAAGCTTCTACCGGAGAATCACGACGAAAACGTGTGCCAACCCCTATGCATAGGTTCATGGGCGAAACCCGCAAGTTGATCACCAAAACATACATCAAGTGAATCACGTGATATCCCATTGTCACCACAGATACGCACGGCAAGACATACATCAAGTGTTCTCAAATCTTTAAAGACTCAATCCGATAAGATAACTTCAAAGGGGAAACTCAATCCATTACAAGAGAGTAGAGGGGGGAAAGAAACATCATAAGATCCAACTATAATAGCAAAGCTCACGATACATCAAGATCGTACCACCTCAAGAACACGAGAGAGAGAGATCAAACACATAGCTACTGGTACATACCCTCAGCCCCGAGGGAGAACTACTCCCTCCTCGTCATGGAGAGCACCGGGGTGATGAAGATGGCCACCGGAGAGGGATTCCCCCTCTGGCAGGGTGCCGGAATGGGTCTAGATTGGTTTTTGGTGGCTACGGAGGCTTCTGGCGGCGGAACTCCTGATCTATTGTGCTCCCCGATCGTTTTAGGGTATATGGAGATATATAGGCGGAAGAAGTACGTCAGGGGGGCCACGAGGGGCCCATGAGGGTGGAGGGCACGCCCAGGGGGGTGGGCGCGCCCCCCTACCTCGTGGCCTCCTTGAAGCTTCCTTGACGTGGACTCCAAGTCTCCCGGGTTGCTTTCCTTCCAAAAATAAGTTCCGTGAAGTTTTAGGTCAATTGGACTCAGTTTGATTTTCCTTTTCTGCGATACTCTAAAACAAGGAAAAAACAAAAACTGGCACTGGGCTCTGGGTTAATAGGTTAGTCCCAAAAATAATATAAAAGTGTATAATAAAGCTCATAAACATCCAAAACACATAATATAATAGCATGGAACAATAAAAAATTATAGATACGTTGGAGATGTATCAGGGTGTAAGCCAAATATCGAAGAATTCACTTCACAGGTAAGTGATGTGATTCCTTTGGTGCTGCTTGGAATCGGGCACACATGCAAACACTAAGCATGATATCTGGCCTAGATGCACACAAATAGAGTAAAGAACCAATCATGGAGTGGTATACCTTTTGATCGAACTCTTTACCATTGTCGTCGGGACCCAGATGACTTTTGGTTGGCATTGGCGTCGTGTAACCTTTGCAGTCTTGCATTCCAAACTTCTTCAGGCAGTCTTTGAGGTATTTCTCTTGAGATATGAAGACGTCGTTGCTTTGCTGACAGATTTGAAGACCAAGAAAGAACTTCAGCTCACCCATCATGGACATCTGATATTACTCTTGCATCATGTGTCCAAACTCATCACTGTATTTTTGATTGGTGCATCCGAAGATAATGTCATCCACATATATTTGGTACACAAACAGTTCACCATCATATGTCTTCGTGAAGAGTGTGGGATCCATGGAACCAGGTTTGAAGCCTTTGCTCTTTAGAAAATCTTTGAGTGTGTCATACCAGGCACGAGGGGCTTGTTTGAGGCCATATAGTGCCTTATTGAGCTTGTATACCATATCAGGATGTTTTGGATCTTCAAAGCCAGGCGGTTGTGCAACATACACTTCTTCAATCTGGCCATTAAGAAAGGCACTCTTCACATCCATTTGATACAGAAGGATGTTATGATGATTTGCGTAGGCTAGCAGTATGTGAATGGCTTCAAGCCTAGCCACAGGAGCAAATGTTTCATCGAAGTCAATCCCGTCAACTTGAGTGTATCCTTGAGCAACGAGACGAGCCTTGTTTCTGACAAATTGACCATGATCATCTTGCTTGTTGCGATACATCCATTTAGTGCCTATGATATTGTGTTTACGAGGATCAGGACGCTTTACCAACTCCCACACATTGTTCAGCTCGAACTGTTGAAGCTCTTCTTGCATAGCTTGAATCCATTCAGGTTCCATGAAGGCTTCAACAACTTTCCTGGGTTCAGATACTGAGACGAATGCAAAGTGCCCACAGAAATTTGCTAGCTGTGTTGCTCTTGAACGAGTGAGTGGACCAGGTGCATTGATGCTATCAATTATCTTCTCAATCTGTACTTTGCAACACGAGGATGAACTGGATGAAGATTTTGCTCTTTTTGATCATTGTCATCATTAGGAGGATTGTCTTTAGGCTGAGTATTGTCTTCAGGTTGATTAGGTGCAGAAATGATAAGTTCCTCTTCAGCCTGAGCTTCAGACGGTATGATTTCTCCAGTTCCCATAAGCTTGATGGATTCACTAGGTGGAACTTCATCTAGCACATTTGGCAGGTGCTCTCTTTGTGAGCCGTTAGTCTCATCGAACCGCACATCCACAGCTTCAACCACTTTATAGTGAAAGAGGTTGAAGACTCTGTAGGAGTGCGAATCCTTTCCGTAACCAAGCATAAAACCTTCATGTGCTTTCGGTGCAAATTTTGAAGTGTGATGTGGATCCTTGATCCAGCACCTGGCACCAAATACTCTGAAGTAGCTTACATTTGGCTTCTTACCAGTTAGTAGCTCACATGATGTCTTCTTTAGAAGCTTGTGAAGATAAACACAGTTGATGATATGGCATGCAGTATCAATAGCTTCAGGCCAGAACTTTCTTGGAGTCTTGTACTCATCAAACATCGTCCGAGCCATCTCAATGAGTGTTTTGTTCTTGCACTCCGCGATGCCATTCTGCTGAGGTGTGTATGGAGCTGAGAATTCATGAGTGATGACCAATGTATCAAGATAAGTGTCGAGGCCGGTGTTCTTGAACTCTGTGCCGTTGTCACTTCTTATGTGCTTGATCTTGATGCCATAGTTCATCATGGCACGATTTGCGAATCTTCTGAAGACATCCTGCACTTCAGTCTTGTAGAGAATTATATGCACCCATGTATATCTGGAATAGTCATCAACTATAACGAAGCCATAGAGACAAGCAGTAGTAGTAAGAGTGGAGTAATGAGTAGGGCCAAATAAGTCCATATGCAGCAGCTCAAAGGGTTGAGATGTCGTCATGATTGTCTTCAAGGGATGCTTGGCCCTCGTCATCTTTCCAGCTTCGCAGGCACCGCATAAGTGATCCTTCTTGAACTTGACACCCTCAATGCCTATGACGTGCTTCTTCTTTGCGAGAGTATGCAAGTTCCTCATGCCAGCATGCCCTAGCCTCCGATGCCAGAGCCAGCACTCTGAAGCTTTTGCAAGAAGACATACAACAAGTTGTGGTCCTGCTGACAAATCTACCATGTACAAATCACCTTTCTGATACCCTTCAAAGACTAGAGACTTGTCAGATTCCATTAGAACAGGGCAACGATATTTTCCAAATATCACTATCATGTTCAAATCGCAAAGCATTGGGACAAACATTAAGTTGAAGCCAAGGGATTCAACAAGCATCACTTTATCCATGTGCTGATCCTTTGAGATTGCAACTCTACCTAGACCCAATACCTTGCTTTTACCAGTGTCAGCAAATGTGATGTGACTCTTGTCAGATGGACGTAAGGTTGATTCCATGAGAAGACTTCGATCACCATTCATATGATTAGTGCATCCGATGTCCATAATCCATTCTGAAGCAGCTGGTGTCATACCCTATAGTGCAGTTAGGGGGATAGGCTTCACGAAGAGTATTGTGAAGCATAAACATTTGACGAGCAAGTGGATTATGAAAGCTCAGATCCAGGTTAGGACTGATAGGATAAATGGCAAGCGGCTCAGGAACGAAATGCATAATAAGACCATTTGGGCATTTTATCTTGCACCCCATAAGTCTTCTTAACCACCCACATCTTCAGGGGTGGTTTCGAAGCAATGAGTCTAAGTGCAGCATCTGAGAACTTTGGCTTTGGGGCCCTAGCAAATAGCCTTGCAGGAGGCGAATAGTACTCATATGAATAAGCAGAGTAGTTCTTAGTCTTATGAACATAGCGGTTTGATGATCCGCTCTCATATTCATAAGTTTGAGTATGATTTTCCTACAAAACATTGGTGTTAGGGTGACTCATGTGAGTCCTGTGTCCGTATGAAGCCTTTGGACCATATGAAGCCTTTGGTCTGGGGTTTGTCTTCTTCCCTTGTGGTGTCATGATGACATTCACATGAAGATTCTCCAGACACCTTTTGGGCACCCATATTTTCTTCATAGGTAGCCCATTCCTACAGTTAGTACCAATATACCTGGCAAACACTTCACCATTCTGATTCTTAAACAGTTTATAGTTTGCATCAAAGGATTCATCAATGATAATAGGGTTAGCACAAGTGAAGCCAGATAGGGTGGATGGATCCACTGAAGGTTCCTTTGCAGCAACCCATGTGGTTTTGGGGTACTGCTCAGGCTTCCAGTAAGAACCATCAACATTCATTTTCCTCTCGAACCCAACACCCTCTTTCCTAGGGTTTCGGTTCAGAATCTGCTTTTTGAGGACATCACATAGTGTCTGATGCCCTTTGAGACTTTTGTACATCCCTGTCTCAAGCAATGTCTTCAACCTAGCATTTTCATCAGCAATAGCAGTGGTATCCTCAGCAGAGGGGTTAGTTACCATATCAACAGTTGAAGATATTGCAACAGTAGCAGCAGTAGAACATTCAGCAACAGAAGTAGCATTATCACGCTCAAGGCATTTTAGACATGGTGGTTCAAATCCTTCCTGAGCGAGACTGGTCTGTTGAGCGCGAAGTGACTCGTTTTCTTTTTGAAGATCTTCATGAACTGCTCTCAATTTCTCAAGTTCTTGCTTCCTTTGAAGATAATCATAGGAAAGCTTTTCACGAGTTGTTGAGAGCGTTTCATGACGACTTTCAAGTTCCTCATACTTAACATGAAGATTTTTTATGTCTTCAATTAAGGACTGAGATTGGGTCATTTCCGCGTCCAACAGGTCATCGCTTTTGTCTAACCGTTTTTGAATATGTTCTGTAGCTTTCTGTTGTACAGGACCCTCGTTTAGCGGTACGCCACACCCCTCCCGATCAACAGGACCCCCGTTTCGACCGTAGGAGGTCCGTTTCCTCCATTCTGCGGTACGCCAGGCCTCGTTTCCATCGCCTGTTCCGTCCGAGCCCTCCCGATGAACACGACCACGCATTCCGTTCTGACCCAGCCGGTTGGCTCCCACGCGTTTTGTTGCCTCCCGATGAACACGACACATTCCGTTGCCTCCCCATGAACACGACGCATTCCGTTGCCTCCCCATGAACACGACGCATTCTGTTGCCTCCCCATGAACACGACGACGATGTTGTTTCTCCGTTCCGACCCAGCCATGTACACGAGCCCTGGCCGTACGTATGCGCGAGTAGGCGTTCGAGACCCCGCCCGTATGTACACATACGTGGCCGTATTTTCTTTCTTGCACCCTGGCCGCTGTATGTACGTGTACATGCTACGTGCGTGCCTCTACTACGACACGTGCGCGCCTCTACATCGACCAGTATGTACATACATGTTCACGACCAGAATGACAACGCTACGTACGCTTCGACCAGGTGGGTCCCGACTGTGAGGCACTTCCTTGCGTGCGAAGATGTAGCTGGTGGGTTCCAGCAGTCAGGGGGGTGAATCGTTTTGTTTTTTTTCCCGGACGCACTTCCTTGCGTGCGAAGGTGTAGCTGGTGGGTCCCAGCAGTCAGGGGGGAAACATTTTTTCCACGAAATACGGTGGCCCATCCGGTGGGTCTCCGCTGTCAGGTGGAGGAATAATTATTTTGCACATAATAAGGAGGCACTTCCTTGCTGCGGCCGTGGACCCAGCTGTCAGCCTCTCCATGTACAGTCCACGTCCGATGGAAGCCGTTCCTTGACCACGTTGACCATGTCGTGCCGAGAGCACCAGGGCGGTGGACGACGATGAGGCCTAGGAAGGGGACGATGCGGAGCCGGGGAAGACGCGGCAGTGGATGCCCACGCGTAGAGGAGTACGAGGGTTCACTGGTTCGCTGCGGTGTGAGGCTGCCGTCGCCGCAGAATAACAGGGGTGTGGGTGAGTAGAGGGATGGCCTGGCCAGCGGTGGGAGTAGTAGGGGGCGGTGAGGCCTCCGCCGCATCGCAGCCGGCCACGGGAGGCAGGAGCACAAG
Organism: Triticum urartu; assembly: GCF_003073215.2. Taxonomy (NCBI): domain Eukaryota; kingdom Viridiplantae; phylum Streptophyta; class Magnoliopsida; order Poales; family Poaceae; genus Triticum; species Triticum urartu. The sequence goes on along the minus strand of NC_053024.1, from coordinate 376,956,977 downwards.
GCACGACCGGCGCTGGTTTGGGCGGCTGGAGCAAGAAGACCAGAGGTTGAAGAAGCACTACGGCCGTTGGATGGACATCGTATGATCACTGGAGCTAGAATCGTGCATATTGACTAAGTTGACAAAGCCCTCCGTCTCCGTCAACTTAGTAGGCCCACAAGTCAGCCTGCCACTATACTGGGTCCCAGCTAACATGGGGAGTATTCATTTTTTTTGTGCGTAATAAGGAGGCACTTCCTTGCGTGCGAAGATATAGCTGGTGGGTCCGAGCTGTCAGCGGCGGTTTTTTTTCGCGAAATACAGAGGCCCTTTCGGTGGGTCCCTGATGTCAAGTGGAGGAATCATTATTTTGCGCGTAATAAGGAGGCATTTCCTTTCCGGCGGCCGTGGACCCAGCTGTCGGCCTCTCCATGTACAGTCCACTTCAGATGCATGTCGGTTGTTGACCACATTGACTAGGCCGCGCCGAGAGCACCAGGGCGGTGGACGACGGCGAGGCCTAGGAAGGGAACAACATGGAGGTAGGGAAGACTCGGCAGTTGTTTCCCACGCGGAGGGGAGTACGACTATACGAGGGTTTACTGGTTCGTCTGCCATCGCCGGAGAATAACAGCAGGTGTGGGTGAGTAGAGGGATGGCTAGGCCAGCGATGGGAGTACGGTGGGGCGGTGAGGCCTATGCTACAGCACAGTCGGCCGTGGGAAGGAGGGAGCAGGCAGTCCCGCCGACGCTTGTTTGAGCGGCTGGAGCAGGAAGAGCAGAGATTGAAGAAGCACGACGGTCGTTTGATGGACATCGTATGGTCACTGGAGCTAGAATCGTTCATATTGACTAAGTTGACAAAGCCCTCCATCCCCGTCAACTTAGTAGGCCCACAAGTCAGCCTCCCACCACGGTGGGTCCCAGTTAGCAGGGGGAGTATTCATTTTTCTGTGCGTAATAAGGAGGCACTTCCAGTGGGTCCGAGCTGACAGCGGGGGGAACGTTTTTTTCACGAAATACGGTGGTCCGTCTGGTGGGTCCCAGCAGTCAGGGGCAAATGTTTTTTTCACGAAATACGGTGGCCCGTTCGGTGGGTCCCAGCAGTCAGGGGGGAAATGTTTTTTCCGTGAAATACTGGTGGCCCATCCGGTGGGTCCCTTCTTTCAGGTGGAGGAATAATTATTTTGTGCGTAATAAGGAGGCACTTCCTTGCGGCTGCCGTGGACCCAACTGTCAGCCTCTCCACGTACAGTACTCTTCCGATGGAAGTTGGTCGTTGACCACATTGACCACGCCGCGCCGAGAGCACCACGCAGTGGACGACGGCGAGGCCTAGGAAGGGGACGACGCGGAGCCGGGGAAGACGCGACAGTGGATGCCCACGCGGAGAGGAGTATGAGGGTTCACTGGTTCGGCTGCGCTGTGAAGCTGCCGTCGCCGCAGAATAACAGGGGGAGTGGGTGAGTGGAGGGATGACCTGGCCAGCGGTGGGAGTAGTATGGGGACGGTGAGGCCTCCGCGGCAGCACAGCCGACCACGGGAGGCAGGAGCATGCGGCACGACCGGCGCTGCTTTGCGCGGCTGGGCAAGAAGACCAGAGGTTGAAGAAGCACTACGGCCGTTGGATGGACATCATTAACCACGCCGCGCCGAGAGCACTAGGGCGGTGGACGACGACGAGGCCTACGAAAGGAGCGACACGAAGCTGGGGAAGACACGGCAGTGGCTGCCCACGTGGTGGAGAGTACGAGGGTTGACTGGTTCGGCTGCCGTCGCCAGAAAATAACAGGAGGTGTGGGTGAGTAGAGGGATAGACATGCCAGGGATGCGAGTATGATGGGGCCGTGAGGCCTGCCCGGCAGCACTACCGGCCACGGGAGGCGGGAGTAGGCAGTTCCGACGGCGCTAGTTTGGGCGGCTGGGGCAGGAAGATCAGAGACTGAAGAAGCACGATTGCCGTTAGATTGACATCTAAGGGTTTGACACTGGTAGAGTCGGTTGTTGACTAAGTTTCTCTTTTGAGAAACCTTGTGTATGCATGAACTTAGTAGGCCCACAAGTCAGCCTCCAAATCTATGGCAGACAACATAAAGCCCATTTGCTATTTTTTATAATTTACAGCCCATTTGCTAATTCTTAAGTAATTTATTACAACCCATTTTCTGCCCAGGACCACGGTCAAAAAGTTCAACCTTATTTTGCATATTTCAGTGGAGTCTGAACTGTTGTAATCCCGAAATGATAAACATTTTTTAAGAACTTATTGATTTGCCAAAAAATCGTTTTGTTTTTGTAAGAAAATAAGACGTGGGACAATTGAGTTGGTTTAAGGGAAAACCAGTGGTAAAAAAATCAGCGCTGGGTGGGAAAAAACAACAAAAATAAGGATGTAAATATGAAAAGGGAATTTTACGTGTTTTCAATATAATGATACATGTATATGAACTAGTAAAACTATAGGTAGAGATTAGAAAATGGATGTAGGACATGCTTTTCAAGAGGATAATAGAACTGGGTTGTGTGTTTGATTCAGTAAAACAAACTGCCTGCGGATGTTGTAAGACAAAATATAACTAACACTAGCGAGCCAGAGGCCAGTAGATACCTGCTGGATCTTTGTGCCCCGTTGTCATCATGGGCTAGGCCTGTTAAAAACAAAACCAACCCTGGGCAGTCTACAGCCCAGTTGAAACTTGCTCGACCTGAAAAAACAATATAGGTGCTCAATAAACGAGAGAATTCTGCAAGTACAGACTGATAACTGGGATGCAGCATGGATATTTTTTTATCGTGATAATAAGTGCATGCACTTGTTTCGAAAAAATTGGAGAACTGGGAATTCGAACGGCGGGTGCTTATGCTACCCATCAAATAAAAATCAGGTGCCTGAAAACTCATTTCAAAACAAATGATTCAGCTTTATATCCATGTCGACCCTCGGCATGATGGTTGGAAGCAAATGCAAGTTCATACCAAAAGATCGTTAACAACAATACCAACTTGCGGACGACAAGGTAGTACAACTACCAATACCAAACTAACTTATAATCTTTTTACTCCTGGCCCTAGTGTTCGTCTGGTAAAAAATCTTGCAGAGGACCAGCTCCCGCTCCTTCTATTGCTCCAGGTCCTCGAGGTGGTACTGGTGCATCACCCAGTTGGTCCTCTGCTGGTCGAAGTTCTTGTTGGTGTGCAGCACCAGAACCTTTTTTGCTGCCCGTCTGCCGGCCGTTGACCATCACCGGCAAGGTATTGCCAGTCTTGTGCCACATCGCGTGCATGCCGCACTCCGACTGTATCTTTGCAACGCGTCCACGTGCCCCTTTTGAACGCCCTGGAATTGCGCTGGAAGAAATGCTTCCTTAGGCCACTCAGTGTGATACCTGCAGTATTATGGAATACATGTTTTAGTGTACCTAGTTGGCATTTTCATAACATCTTTGGCATGTTGCAGTCACTTGTTTCACTTTTTATTAACTGTCAAATTGTAATTGCTTCACCAGGTCTGCGTCTAAAAATAAAAATAGAGCTATAAACAAAGGAATATGTTTGTGCAAGTAGACGACCGATCGGTGTCTTACCTGGAAGTTTCTCAGGTTGGGTGTAGCATATGCCGTGCTCGCTGTCGATGGTTGGTACGAACAAATCTATGAGAGACTGAAATCTCGCGCTGTCAGCACTCACTTTGGCCTCAAGGTGCTCGATCAGCTCCTGATCCGTGGGATCGAACTTGACGCCAACCGGCAGCACCGGCCAATCCTTCTTCGACTTGCATCGGTAATTCCAGTTATATAGTACTCAATGTATGATCAATCGACTGTTTTAAGTGAATGATGAAAGATTTCAACAGATAAGTGGTACTCCAAATCTGAAGTCCAGAATACCCAAACACGCCGCCGGGATTCTTGTGTCACCTCACGCGCAGTGTGTTGTCACGTCAATTCAATGTGTGGACATGATGAGTAATTTGACCGACGTATACTAGTACTGCTACTGTACTGGAGTACTTACTAGTCGTATTTACTGTCACAATTTATACATAGGTTTAACTAACAAGTACGCACTTGAAGCCTATATATATATATATATGGCTTCTGCACAGCATCTCCATCATCATTATCAATACATCCTACGCAGGTGAGTTAGGATGCACTTGATCCCAGGAAGGTATCTATCCTTCAAACCAGAGGAGTGCTTCAAACTAACAACAGTACATAATATCCAACAAAAGAGGGTTGTGCTACAGCAGCAGAATACATGGCTCAGTCTAGATATCAGCACGAATCAAGTTGTGCATATTTGTTGTTGGCATGAACCACATCGCCGCATGTCGGGTTTGCAAAAGCCATCCATCGCATGGAAGCTTGATGCCTTTCACACACTGAAGATTATCTGGCAACAAGCTATGTCGACGAATCTCTGACTATGGTGATTCATGAAACCCATGGTATGAAGTGTAAACACAGCCCCCCTCGCGAATGGAAGTTGCATGGCACAGTAATCATCACCGGTGATATGATCGATGATTGGTTGGATGATCGGATAATTGAGCCCGAGGAACAAGGAGTGGTTGTCGAGGCTGTAAAACCCGCCTCCAGTTGAATACGCCTGGCCCAACGGAGATGGGATCTTTCTCGAACACAAAGCAGCCATAGCCATCAATGTCACGAACGCCCCATGCATTGTACTGCATGTGGTTTGATGTAATGGTTTCGTTAATTTGGTACGTGCGAATGAGCATCAAATGACCGCCGTCAGCTGAACGAGCGATAAACCACCAGCCATCGGCTGGTATGATTCCAGGTCCTGGAATCATGAAGGCTAGCGCATTTGCGTCTGCTGCAACAATTCAAATTGGAGACCAAAAGGACAAAAATAAACAATCATGTTCAGAGTATGTGCGGAATTAAGATTATTATAACAGTGACACATATCATAGACAGAGAATTGCAATGCCGTGGTCATAATCATACCCTAAGTTAAAAAAATAAGCCAATGGCTTTCATATTCTAGCAATATGTCATGGTTCAAACATCATGTAACAATGAGAGGAAAACAGCTATGACAACGCCTACTCATATTCTACCATAGCACTTACTACTACTGTTCTCATATCAACTCTAGGCAATAACATGCGTTGTTATAAAAATCTTGTAAACGAGAATAACATATAGCAATCATGATGTTATGCTCATAATATGTATTCTAACAATCATTAGATGCCAATTGTTCTCATATCAACTCTAACAATAACATGTGTGGTCATAAAAATCTAGGAAATAAGAGGAACATATAGCAATGATGTGGTTATAGACATGCTATGCATTCTAAATTTGTAACAAATGAACAGGCAGTCATATTCATAAGGTAAAGATGAGATGAGATAGAACAATTACACGATGATAGATTCCACCAGTATAGGCAGCCAATATGTGCGTCGACCGCGTAAATGATGCCATCGTACACTATAGCATCAGACAGAAATGTTGCCTCAACAGGATTGATGATGAGCCATAACCATGTATAGCGACCGGATTCCAGATAGACTAATCTCATGTTGAACAAGGCAATGAGCTTGTAATCCATGTAGTCTTGTGATGGTGTGGGCACTTCGCAAATTACAACTTTCTGCAAACAGAGGTCGAGCCAAAAGCTTGACGCTTCTCGTGCGTAGTAGGCAGGAGTGTCCGGCAGGCCGCGGGGCTCGATGGCGGCGGTATCCGATGATGGAAGGGTGATCTCTCGCTGGGTGAAGATATCCACGAGACGCCACGGACTACTGGTGTGCTGGAGGAGGACAATCTAGTTGGCCTTCATGCCCGCCCTATAGTGGCCGCGCATGGAGGACAGGTGGACGGGTAGTGGTAGCATGTCGAGGGGCACCACGGCAACCTCCGTAGGATCGTCAAGTCGGTGTCTGGGCCACCTGCGAGGATCGGGCATCAGCAAGCAGGGTATCTTGAAAAGAGCCGGCCGGTTGCAGACGAGTAGATGGTACAAAGACACCGAGCATGCGGCCACACGGACAGTGCTGAGTAGGTCCATACGACTACAGATCTGCTCCAAGAGAACATCGGGGAGGGAATTCCAATCGCGGCTCTGCATGTCAGTCGGTTCTGCCATTGGGGTTTTCGGTGCATGCGAGCCATCGGGGAAGTGGATTCAGGCTGGCGAGCGAAGAAGCTTCTCATCCGGTGGCTGAGCAGTGAGTGGGGGGATATGGTACACGCGAGCTACCAAGGAAGATGGCGCGGGCGGGCGAGCAGTGAGCGGGGGTAAATGGTGTGCGGCCGACGATGGGGAAGAGAGGAGGAATAAGAAGAGAGGAGGAAGAAGAAGAGATGGCAGTACTGGGTAAGGCTGATTTAGTAACACCAACACGCTGGTTCAGCTTATTAATTACGTGTCCCATCTGCTGCAGCGTGTATTGTCACTTCACTGCGAAGACTAGTTGAATAGTTCTCTCTGACCGAGATGGGGAATAATGGATCGCGAGGACTTCCTTTCTACAGTATCCCTATGCCTCTATGCTCACTTCACTCATTTTGCTCCGTACCTAGTCACTTGTTGAAATCTGTAGAAAGACAAATACTCCGTATTCGGGAACAGAGGGAGGCTTTTACTCCTTACTATTTTGGAACAAAGGGAGTATCACCATATGGAGGGAACAGAGGAAGCTTGAAATATGAACATGTCAATGGGAGGGAGTAAGCCCCATGCATGCATGCAACATGCAACACTCACACGTATACATGGACGCACGCAACACTCACGCACCCATGCGGCACACAGCACACGACGCAACACACACGCTCATGCTCAAGTGCTCAACCTACTCCCTACGTCCGTGAAAGACTGTACATTTAGAGATTTACACATTGACCAGGGCATAATTAACGCCCAAAAGTAGCATACTTATGTGTGCATGCGACCATTGAGATAAGAAGATTAAATGAAGGTCGTTGCATGCTGTAATTAAGGATAGACATGTAGCCTATAGCTACAGCACAAGTTGGTGCATTAGTCAATCAATATCGATTTAGATTAAAGGCTAAATGCATTGGAAGTGTAGATGTACATCATGTACTACACTCTTTGTTTTATAGCCGATGTACACTCTTTGTTGGAAGGCCGAGGGAGGACACGTGCATGCACTCACATACATAGCCAGGGCGGTTCGCGTGCAAGGGTTGGACTTGTGTCGCGCCTGCGTAAAGTTTTGTTTAACTAATTTCTTTGCTCTGCCAACTGACAGGTGGAACCTAGAAACCAGGTGCAATTTAACCAATCAACAAAGTGCCACGTTGACTATGTGGCCAGTCAGTAGGGTGCAATACGGTGCTCTACGATGAGCTAGTGATCGTATAATCGCCACAGAACTATATATAGTGACCGTAAAGAGCGTATTGTTACATACGTTGACCGCCAGTGTATTTTTCTCATTTCAAATTAAGCCATATTAATCGGAAAGGACGCAGTATGGACTACTACTAGTAGTACTAGTACTGATTTGATGTGTCCCGTCAACTCGCTGAACGAGGAGAAGCTTGCTTACTACGCCTCTCCCTCGCCCACGCGCGTGGTGGTTCACAGGACGAGGAGAGGGTTTTGACTATAGCGCCCTCTCCCTCTCCCTCTCCCTCTCGCTCGCCCTCACCCTCGCGGTGGACGTGCAGCAGTTCAATCGGTGTCAGATTGCCAGAAGCATATTGTACTGTAGTATCATCATTGTTGGACCTTTCGAAGAGGCGAAGAGCCAAGTGCAAGGTTCACACGAGTACGAACTGTTGAACCTCCCGAGGAGGCAAAGAGCCAAGCACAAGGTTTTATAGGATTTGTCATCCTAGTAGGAGTGTACTACAACTATAGCAAACGATGCTACTGTATGATGTCACCACGTCACGTATATCCAAAGCTGTGCCACCTTTTTTTCTCAAAGAGCATGTTGGAGCCCGTGCAACAACTACACAAGTTGCACGTACACAGAACACATTTACTAGTAATAAATTCTAAAGAAAAAATGCCAGTATGCCACACAAGTTCATCTCCAATGCATGTGATAAATTTGTGCATGACTAGTCTACATATATTCACAGCGCTACCGTTCACAATTACCATACTCCACTTACATGTTATAGATGGGCTACATGTCCTCCTCCACGTTCCAGTCCCAGGTGTTCTTCATGGATGGCACGATCCATAGCGGTGGGCAAAGGGAATCATTGTCGTAGCTTTCTAGTCCGGTTCCACACGATGGAGACTCATCCAAGCTGAAGCGGCATAAATCAGGGATAGCGTGTCCCAACATGTCATTCATCCGGCGGTGCGCACTAAAGACACAACCATGCTTCATGAACGGCAGGCCTTCCGTGTCGTTCACGGGAAGGTGGCATCCGCTTCACAATGGGGTAGCTGTCCCCGATGAAAAGCGAGTACTCTCCAAGAGTGTTCCTCGGCACCCACGTAGCATCACAGGGGTCGAACTCGGTGCCGTTCATCTGGTACACGCGGCATCCCAGATCTGGACACATGGTGATGTACATAGTCAAGGTCCATGCATAATAATGTTGTGCTCAAATATGGAGGTCAGTAATACTGTGCAGCAAATAGTACTACTCTGGTATAGAGGAAGTAAAATAACCGGCTTATTATATATAGCCACTCTTGGCTACATGGATGAGATAGTAAGGCATGGAAAAACAAAAATGGTGGAAGCTAGTGGGTTCAAGTCTTCAAGGGCCTAGCTAGCTATACGCGTCCTCTAAGGTAAAAAGTACTCCTAGTACTACAAAGTATACTACTAGTACAACAATGAAAGAGAAGGCGAGAGGGTTAAAAATGGAATGCCTGGGTAGATGGTGACGGTCCGATCGTGGTAGATTGTGTGACCATGTTGCACATCAGTGGTACCATGGGTAACGACTGCTAAGATAGTTGATCCCAATATGCCAAAGTCAGCTACAAGGTTCCAGGTTAGACCGAATCGCAGATGCAAATGCACATCCAGGATCAGCGATCTTATTTTGATCGGGGGATGACTGGTCCCTATAAAATAATGGAGTACCGTTAGGGATGCAAATGATTGTTTGTGCATTCCGTTTGTAATCTCCCGTACCGTAGGATGGCAACCAGATGAAACAAGTCCCCTAGCTTGTCACCGCGAATATGCGGCCTAGATGGCGCACGGCGTCTTCGAACATGTAGGGGTACAAATCTGCCGCCGCCAACATGCGCCAGCCTCTGCCGTTACTGCATCTTGCATTGATGGCAATCCTTATGTCGAACACTGCGATAAGATAGTAATCGTCGTATCCGCGTCGCTTTGTTGGCGGGTCCGCAATTGCTATCTTCTTCAATCTCATGTAGGCATCATCATACGTATTCAAGCCCAGCCAGTCCGGAATGCCGATCCCAATGGTGGAGAAGGGGTCTACCAGAACGGCCGCACTGCTGTGGATGTTGTGCAAAATGATGGTGGTATCCGGCCGAAGGTATGCAAGCCAATCTTCATTGGCGCCGACCCAGACCTATATATAAGATGGTGGGCAGAGGAGAAATTACAGGATGGAAATGGAATAACTAAGTACTACATGATCAAACTCCATTACTGACCTGCTCATCGGACAAAATCCGACTACCTCTCAACGTCGGCGACTCTAGCGGAGTCAACGTGCAACCATGGCCAGGGAGCGGTGGACTGTTCGAAGGATTGTCCCATAGAAGAACCTTCTCCTCGAGGACGCATGGAAGACCAACAAGCATGGCCTGTTTAAGCAGCGTCTTGAAAAAGTTGGTGCAGGAAGCACCGAGTCTTGCGGCGGTGAGGACGTCGGAGCGGCATGCAATTTCTCCCACAGGATCGTCGTCCAAGGTCTCCCAACACCGACGAGGAGGAGAACCGCCTGGCGAATCCATGGGAGCAGCCATGAACTGCATTCTCTTCGGGGGGAGGGAAACTGGCGAGGAGGAGATAAGAGCGTAGTAACCGTAGGGCCTCGTCCCTTCCAACTGTAGATCATTCCTCAGCGAAGGGGTGAGGCTATTATTTACTACTAGTACTCCCTCCAATTCTTTTTACTCTGCACATAAGAGCAGACCCGGATACCAAGGCAGGGGCTCGCTGCATGCTTTCTAGATGGAAATACCCCTGGCGCATGGATGGGAGGAGCTAGTAGCTATAAATGCTCCATGCTGCCCATTGGCTGTCCGCCCGCGTTCTCCTCTCTCTGCATGTTGCATGGATGTCTCCCTCTCTCTCTCACATGACTGCATGTGGTGGCACTGGCCTATGAGAAGCTCGCGTGGAGATAGCAATCTTCTCTCCAGAAGAGATTTTTTTTGAAAGAAAGGAATTATGGAACGTTATGGGATTGCATTATACTGTAAATAATAGCACTAGTAAGAAATTTTTGGCACTAGGTAGTAGTTTTTGGCATGGATTAAGAAATTTTGGGTATGTTTTTGCCATTTTTTGCACACGCCAACTAGTGTCAAAAAACGTCTTACATTATGTGATGGAGGAGTACGTACTCGTACTGTAGCAGTACTAGTACTACTTTTCTCAACTAGTAGTGTGATGTACTGTACTTCTAGTCTAGTCTAGTATAGTGCACCAGTTTTGAACTATTGAATCTCAGGGCCAAGGAGCTACAGTTGGAATGGAGGGTACTACTGTTCTCTAGAACCATCGTTGTACTATCAATGCAGGGGAAGTACACCTGCGTAGTGGCCTAGTGGGTACCCTCGGTGCTCTATTCAGCCGCTCCTCTCACGTAGCTGGCCTACTCAGCCGCTCCTCTCACGCACACACTAGCAGCCTGTTTATCAGCAACGGTTACTGCAGGGGCAGAACATTTGAGTTATTTGATACAGCGAGACTAGGCTTTTCGCTTCCATTTGTGGAGGTGTAATGAATCTCGTTGAACTTTGTTAGTAGTTCCTTCTTTATGAATGAGATGAAGCAAAGCTTTTGCCTCTATTTAAAAAAACACGTCAAGAGGAATTTCTTTTATAGTAGAGCCGATAATGGAGTGAAGTCCATGCGTGCAACGCCACAAGCTACAGAGTAGTAGTACTTCCTCTGTCTAGGTGTGTAAGTCATCTTACGTTGTGCATCGCGACCAAGGCGGAGAGCAAAACGAGAAAACTTAATGTCTTTTTGCTAATTAATAGCATTGCATGCAATGAACTAACCACTGCATGTTGTGTTTGGTAGTCTCAAGTCATTGAAAGCATGCACAGCCCACATATCTTATTGGTTGATATGCCACAAAACAAAAAACGAGAAGGGAGTTAATGTACGGTGCCTAAGAGTTTTGGGATTATTTGGTTTTCGTAAGGTGACTTACACACCTAGACGGAGGGAGTAGAGCACTTTACGTAAAGAGCCATATTGCACAGTTCCCAATGCCCCGCCAGGCTTTTCTGGCTCCTCGGGCTTAATTGGGAGGCGCTAGTTTAAATATGCTACTAGCTTATGAGGAAGCTGCAAGCGAGGTGCGGCTAGGGCGAGCACGCGAGCCACGGGATGCTGGGAAGGAAAACCCGTTCGCGTGGCTAGGCTATCCAGTGCACCCAAATTGTGGGGCCGCACGTCCGTTTGACTTCAAAACTCAAACTACCCGTGTAAAATATTGGCTCGCAGCGAAGTGTAGTAGTACTATTTTTTTTAAAAAGGTCGTTGTGCGTTCAGCCGGGATCGAACCCACAAAACAAGGTATACACTCCCGCGACCACTAGTAGTACTCGTTGGAGTACAACGCAACCTAGAATCGCCTTTTGTCGCTAGTAGTACGTACATTGTTCCTTACAAGAAACCCATATCATCTGCTGCTGGCTATAAGCCAGTGCCATGTCATCTACAGCCCATCTTATAGCCAACATGTACAATAATAGATCAAAAGAGTGTACTACTTTTTTATCGTGTGGCCCACTTCTCATTCTCACAAAGTGCCTAGGAGCACGTACTAGAGCTGGCTCTTCACGAAGAGCCCGCTTACCTTCTCTCTCCTCTTCTCTTTCCTCCAACTAAGCAGAAATATACTAGTTTATTTCTTATAGCCCGCTGACTCAACTCTATTGTACTTGCTCTAATAATGCAAGAAACCACTAAAATGCCAAGAAAGTACTACCACTTGCATACGTGGCAGACTTAAGATAAGACTACCTTATCAACCATTGTACATGCTCTTACCAACAAAAATCCTCGAGTGACCTCCTACCTTTGGCCCGTCCACCTAGTCATCCTCGGCCATGGGACACAGCTACCGCCGCCGGCAGAAGGCGAGGTCAAAACCGCCGTCGGTGCAGAGCCCATGTTGCGGCAGCCCGGATGCCAGCTCCGTCCGGTGCTCGCGGCCGCTAGCTAGCCAAGATAGTTCCGTCCAGCTACTTGTCTGCAAGGTTTGCTAGCTAGATTGGCACGGCAGCGTGGTGGCTTGCTCGCGCGCGCTGCGCTAAGGCCACCCATCTGGCTCAAGCGAAGGCCAGCGGGGCGGCTTGCTCCCTTGTGAGTCACGCTCGGGCCAGCCTGCCAACCCGTGCGGAGGCCAGCGGCGTCTGGCCCGTCCGGCGGAGCGGCGACCAACTCGCTCATCATCGGCGCCACCGACAAACACGCATCAGTACTGTTTGAAGTAATGTTCAGGAAAAATAATGATTTGAGGGGGAATAACAGGATAGAAAGTCAGATGTGGGTCCCTCGTGTCAAATGTCAAACAAAATGTGTTGGTTTAAGCTGCCTCGTCAGCACGGACGTGTGGGCCAACCCTGTCATAAATGGGTTTAAACGAACCTAATCGGTAGGAGTACTAGGTAGTTTTTGGCGTGGATTAAGAAATTTTGGGTATGTTTTTGCTATTTTTGTACAATAGATTCTTCCTAGGGCTGGTTGAAAGTGGTAGTTTTTTTGTTAAATACTCTACATATTGTAAGTAGGAGTGAAAGTTAAGCTTTGGAAGCCAATAAGCAAGGCTAGTTACATAGTGCATATGTGTACATGATTGAAAGTAAATATCAACCATGAGTGACTAATATCTTGATGGAAAACTTGAAACTATGGAATACTAGGAAAAAATGCATGGTTGGAAATACTGGCAATGTTCATGTCCGTTGCAACGAATCATAATTAGAATAATACTTATTCACAAACTTGGTACAAAACACTCTAATTTTGATATACATATGTGAGATATATTATGTTTCAATTAGAATATATTCCTTGGGCTGTTTTGGTGAGGTCAGGGAGGGATGTGGTTGGTTTTAAGATACTAATTATGGGTTTTTCTGCAAATTGGTAGACAAGTGGGATGTTGGTGACAAAAGGTAACAACTTACCTCACAATCGTTAGATGTAGATCTAATGGTCAAAAATGACGGATGGCAGACACACCAGCATCACCAACTTAGTCTTGTGTAGGAGTACTAGCAAGATTCGTGCATTGCACGGAACATCAAGATGCATTTTTTATAAAACACTAGTTGTGATTGACCCTTGCGGGAGTAATCCCATGTGTAAAAACTAATGATATCTCGAGAAATATGAGATAAGGTGAAGAGGAGTGGGGTGTGGTGGTGGTTGGTGGTCAGACTGAGCGGAGGCATGGGGATTGATGACGCCGGCAGCGGCCATCAGGCCAGTTTGTTCCAGAGGCTTCCTTTCTTAATTGCTCAACAATGAGGTTTGTTGGAGATAAGAATGAATGAGGGAAGGCCTTGTCTGCAAATGTGGAGAGGGGTGCGGGTATCTTTTAGTTTAATTTCCATCCGTCGGATATAGATCGGACGGTCTATATTGCAAGATGGCACACGTACCATCATCACCAACTCGGTGTTTCATAAGAGAAGAAATATAAGTATGGAGATACAAACATATTATCGATACTTGCTTCCGTAAACTAGCATCTACATTCTATTCAACGCCTCGGCATGTGGGGCCTTAGCACAATGACTTCTCGACTGTGTAAAACAAAGATTTTCCCGTCGCCAACAAGGAGGGGGTGATGGCGGCGCGCTTTTTGGCTTGCTCTAGTCCCAGTAGTCATACTAGGTGGTCTAAGCACGTGTAGATTTATTCTTTTTCACGTCTCGTGTTCGCCGTACTGCCACGACTGTTGATGAATAGACGGTAAGTTATTCACAGGGAAACCCTTGTTGAGCGTGTTTGAGAGAGAGAGAGAGTGTGCGTGTATGATATGTTAGAGACTGAGGCAATGATAACAGATTCTTTGTGTCTATTTGTGTGGAGGATAGAGAGATACATGTACATGGGGCTTTGTGTTGTGTAACGTGGAGACACATATACATAATTAGAGAGTGAGTGTGTGAGATACACATGCGGACATGAGGAGAGATGAGGATCCAGATAAATGGGTGTTTGTGCGTGTCTGTGTGTGTTTGTGCACGCGTTTGTGTGTGAGAGGGAGAGAGTGTATGTGGATTAGAGAGACCACTGATGATGTAAACCTAGTATAAGGGAAGGGGGAATGGTGTGACATGTGTAGTAGCGAGATAGCACGGGTGCGGGCGGGGGGAGCAGACTATTTGGAAGAGACATCGAGTGTGTGTGGGGGGGAGAGGGGTGTGAGAGCGAGAGGAAGAGAGAGCTAGCGACGGAGAGAGAGAGAGATGAAGAGAGGGGCGAGAGGGGTCGTTTGTGTCCATAAATGGCATATAGATAGGGAGACAATGTTGATGTTTTCCGAAATTGGCCTATGAACGGAGATGCAAGGGAAGCGAGTCATCGTGTGTGTGATAGGGACTTCATGAGAGATCTAGAATAGATGGTGTAGAGAACAATGTGCGAAATCGAGAATGATTATACATTAGGGAGCTATGCAAAGAGTCACGACATATATGTATAGATGGAAGGAGCTGGGGCGGGTCCGCATGTGGGAGAGATAAAAAGAGGAGAGTGGTGCACAAGGAGACAAAGTGTGCTTGTTTGCAGTGGGGGTGGTGTGTGAGGTGAGTGCGCGAGAACCACATAACTAGGGAGATAGACATTTGGGGGCGACGTTTTGTGTGTATGGGAAATATACACTCTACATAGTGTGTGTGCTTGGGTAAGAGAGATAGCGGGAGACCTAGAGAGTGAGGGAAGAGATGTGTGCATGCCCGAGAGACAAAGTGATAGAGACCTATGTTGGGGTCCGGACTTTACAAGAGAGAGGGGTGTT
Source organism: Triticum urartu (assembly GCF_003073215.2). Classification (NCBI taxonomy): domain Eukaryota; kingdom Viridiplantae; phylum Streptophyta; class Magnoliopsida; order Poales; family Poaceae; genus Triticum; species Triticum urartu. The sequence continues at coordinate 376,941,819 of NC_053024.1, read as the reverse complement.
AATGTGCTCGTGTGTTGGTGTTTGGGGGAGAGAACGACTTCTCTATGTGTGTGTGTGGTGGTGGTGGGGGGTTGACTTAAGATAAAGAGTGAGGTGTCTATATTTGAGGGACTTTAGCGTAATTGAGATATTGTGCACTCATGGTTGACCAATTTGCTTCACAGTTTTTACTATGAGATAACGATACTTTTAAACATGCGTGATATACCTTGATGTACCAGAATTACAAACCTAAGATTGGAATTTTGGAATTCGATTCCACAATTAGCTTTTGTAATTCATTTAAACAGAGGTACATTTTTTAAGCCGGGATTTCGTGATTTCAAATTCATATATCAAAACTAGAGATATACACATACGGGCATGTTCAAACTTTATAATCATCCACTTTATTCATACACATACACATTTTTTGCTTTTGTCATCATATTTAGGATAAACACATTTGGAATTTCATTTGAATTGGACCGTATGATGGTATTTGCTTGTAGTAGCTCAATTATCCATATTTGAATTGAATGGACAATCTAAGTTTCGAGTTGGAGACATTGATTTTCAAAACTTGCACATTTTTTGTGTGCAAAATAAACAAATTGTCGGCCAAGATATCATAGTCGGCCGTACGAGAGAAGAATACTTATAATTTTAGGCGCCAAAAGCTTTCAAACTTCCTGCTCACATCGAATATCACACGCCCGAAAGTTTAGCCCTGCGATATTCCTGTTTTACCCCTGCCACATGAACGGAAAAGGGCTGCTTTGGTAACTCCATTGTTTTCCCCTCTTTGCCCCCAACATTCTTCCCCAGAGCCCCCCCCTTCCCATCCCCGACCCCCCAACCATGGCAAGCCGCCGAATCTAGTCCTCCGCCGCAGTGGTGGACCTCACACCCCGCCGGATCTACCTTTCGCACCTTGGAACCCCCAACTGCCAACTCACCACTTCACTGGAGCCGCTTCAGCGACTGGCTTGTGCACCGCTCCAGATCTCCTTGACCGCCATCATGGTCCACCACACCGGATCTTCTTAACCGGTGCCCTCGTCCACCACAGCGTAGACCCTTCACTGACTCCCTCGTCCGCCCATTCGTTGGCCCTTCATACAAGCCCTCGTCCGCCGCAACAGATCCGCCTCACCGAAAACACTGTACAACGCGCCCGCTAAGCCTTCATCCACTGCACCGGACCCGCTCCACGGACGCCATATTCAACTCCACCGGCCCTGCTTTACCAACGCCGCAGCCTCATCAGGTTATTTCGATTTGTACTCCTTCGGTTTTTATCTTTATCGTGCAACTTTTCACTTACCACAGATGAGCTTTCTTGTATGTCGACAGGCGCCGCAACCATAGCACCTGAGCCGCTTCAGCAACGGCGACAGCTGGCCCAAACTCAACCGCAACACGAGCACCATCGACGATCCTTAGCTATCAAGTATGACAACGATACCCATACGCCGCCGAGAATCAGGTACTATTATCCAACGGCCGGCGCCTGCGTTCACTTTCCTAGCATAAGCACTGCACCTTTGAATTTCTTCAGGGCATCATTCAGTTTTTCATGAGACGCGTTATTCTGCTTGCACCTGTAGGGCCATACTTCTGGCAGTGAACATGTTACATGTTCTAAATTACATACCAGTGCACATATAGTTAATATGCTTTAGTTTTGTTCGGATGCCACTTGTTGGTTCCATTAGACTGCTTAATGTTCTCTATGCTTAACACATCAGCAAACTAGCATGTGGTTCCGCTGCTTTTTGTTCGTTTTACCCAACATTTTCTGATGCTAGCTATTACATCACTGCTCCAAGCCTCTGTTCATTACTTGTTTGTGTGTTCTTGATCTTCCCAAGTTGCATGACTAATTTGATGCTTCTATTAATTATGGAGCTTCCAACCCCATCGAGCAAAATATTTGTTCTTTTGGGGCTGGCACCTCGAAGAAGCATAAAAATAGAGGGAAGCAAATATATTGTCGTGTATGCACACACCCTTCTTTCATTAGTTTAGATGAACCATTGATGATCAATTCGGACCAGTGCATGCGATTAAAATTAGTTTTACCTAAATAGATGGTGTAGAATAAACTACAACAACTAGATTTGCAACCACGGGATGCTGACGATATCTTCAAAGAACATTGCAACAGCAGCTAGGCTTCACAACAACATATGGTAAGCCAGTGTGTTTTAGTACATGTGAAATGTAATGCGAGTGGGCTGCTTTCTTGGCTTGTGCCCTCAATGTGTAATCCTACCGAATTACAAATAGTTCAGTTGTCTACTTTGTTGTATTGCTTGATTCGAATGCTTATTGTTGTTACGCTATACCTGAGTTGGCCAATATGTCAGCAGTGCCTGCTGTATTATCATAAAGAAATGCATGCCTATTTCATTTGAGTCCTTAACTTTTCCTCTCAACTTCACCACAAGACTATCTTCGTAGTTTATATGAGGCCACCCTGTTAAGTGCTTTCTCAGATTATTTCAACTTCTTAGATGCCTTGGCAACTTAAATATAGCGGTTGTACACTCCCTTTCAACTAGGGATGTCAACTGGGTCCCGTTTAATCCTGATTAAAGTCCACTAGTGGTATGATAGTTCAAAAGAGTTTTTGTTTTTTGAGGAAAATGAACTAGGGAGGTAGCAAAAACTAACTAGATGGGACTGGCGGATGTCGTTATTTGCCACTTAAATCCCTAGTTTCATCTTACTATTTTAATTTCTTTCAGCTAATGCTACTTCGAACCATTTAAATATAGTTTGCCATGCTCAGCAATAATTCGTCCGTCGTTTACCATGTAAGCTTACTGCTTGGATCATACGATAACTATCTCTTACTGATGTCCAGCGGAAACCTTCCAGGATGCCGTTCACACTAGGACACAATGTACAACCATAGAATCTATTTGTGGAAGCAGTGCGCCATCCATGTTACCAGATGGTAGCAGTTCAGAGGCAACACCGCCGGTGAGCAGTCTGAGCACAGATATTATAGTGTTTGAGGCTCTACTAGAGGCAGAAAGAGATGGTGTGGCTGCCATGAATGAGGTAATCTTTATCTTGAGGCTGGAAATTACAGAATTAGCGGCACGCATTATGCAAGCAACCCAAGAATTGGAGGAAGTAAGAATGTTGCATTTGAAGACGGAGGAGGTCCTGCTGTTTATGCTATCTGAAGCCCAAGGTAATCTCGGTTCTTCTTTAGATACGAGTTGAAATTGTCATTAGATTATTGTACTTGCATGTTGTGTCATGTCTCTGAATGGATTATGTTGCAAGACCCCCTATGTTGTCCATGTGTTGTAATGATCCGAATTTTTTAGGCGAGGTAATCCTCAGTACTTGTATGATTGACATAAGGTGAACTGTTTTTCGTGTGAGCATATTGTATTGGATGAAATAACTGTTTGACTCAGAGTGTATCCAACCTACTGAATTCGAAGATCACGGCATTTCTAAATCATAATCATACATAAAGGTGGAATAAATCTTTGTTGTGGTTTTGAAGAAATAAATAACAAAATGTATAATTATCTGTGGATATTCGTAATCGAATACAAATTGGATTTGAATTTAGTTTGCCAGGTCCCAGGGCAAACGTGAATGCTAATTCTCCCGAGTTTTGAACAAAGCGGCTAAAAACCCACTATAATTTGTGGGCTGCCCGAAGCAAGTGTTTGCGAGATGGAAATTACTGTCTACCCCTAACACTTGACATCCTTATCGACCGGATTTACACTGTTGTCGATAGGGGTAGACTACTAACTTCAATCAGACGTGACACGACGGCCTCTGAGCCCATTCAGACACGGTGGGCGCCAAATGTGGGCGGCAAAACACATTTGATTCAAGCTTGTCTGAAAGACATGTGTATCTTCCTCCATTTCCCCATTCATAACGGTGGGCGCCAAAACAAACTCTCCTCGTCCGAAATCGATGTAGGCTAATATTTTAAATAGGAGCAGATGTTAACTTCCATCAGACGTGACACAACCGCCCTACCTATCAGCCCCGTTCATACACCGTGGGCGCCAATCATGGGCGGCAAAACACCCTCTCCTCGCCCGAAATAGTTACCGGAAAATATTTGGGAGATGCGAGATTACCGTCCCATCCCCAACCGACGCGATGTCCGAAATTTTAAACGGGGGATAAGTTTGTAGCTTTCCCCCATTTCAGAGAAGCGTGTCCCAAAGTTTGAGATCCCCCCTCCCCTCCATTTCCCCATTCATACACAGTCGGCGGCACGACAACCTCCGCACTGCAGCCAGCCTCCTCCATCCGCCACCCCATCCTCCACCTTGTCGGAGCCGCTACCCCTACCCCGTCGTCCACTGCAAGAGATGGACGTCTCTCATCCATGGCGCTGGATCAGGATCCTTTCATCGCCTCCTCTCGCTTCATCGGCGCCATCGTCCACCTTGCCATTGCCGCTCCTACGATCGCCTCGTCCATGGCAACAGGATATATCCCCCGACCTGGCCGTCTGCCGTCTAAAGTCTTCTTCCCCGCCGCCGACAGCCATCGCACCCGCAGCACCCTCAACGTATCAGCATAGGCCTACACGGCGTCACAAGAGAGGTGGTACTCTTCTATATGTGCTTAAGTTATTGATCTCACCCGGAAAATAGATCGTAATTTGTTTACTGTACTTTTCTTGTCTGTACCAAATCATAGTGGCTAGTTGAAAGCAAACATTGGTTGCGAAGTAGCTTTGTCCGGTTTGCACCTTCAGATCCGCCATGGCACGGGCACTATACTCGTAAAGCTTATGGTTTCCCCCCTTTATATTCACTACCATCATCATAGGTGCTTCGTGTCGTGCTAGCACTGCTCCTCAAGACCTCGACCCAAAGCTTACGTGTTGAAATACGAACCTGATATGATGCTCATATCACAAAACAGATAATGTTTAATTGGTCACCTAATGTTCCTATATTCGTTTCGAAGAGCATGTGTGCCACCCACTGGTCCAGCTAGTTCCACTTTCCTGATTTTTCTCTTGATGCTAAGGGTTTTCCCCTTTTATCTACTCCCTCCGTTCGGAATTACTTGTCTTGGAAATGGATGTATCTAGAACTAAAAATACGTCTAGATACATCCATTTCTGCGACAAGTAATTCCGAACGGAGGGAGTACTCTACTATGATCTGCGTAGGTGCTTTCTGTCGTACTAGCATTACTCCACCCTTCAAGCTAAACAACACAACACTCAGAATTCGAAAGCTTAGTTGTTCAAATATGATTGTGATATGATACTGATATTAGTTAACCGACACATTTAATTGGTTAGCTAAAGGTCCCACTTGAGTTTCCAAATGCATGTCGCGACATATAGAGAGACAACATAACTGCATTTCTTTGTCACTTGTTGACCGTACTTTCTTGTCCATACCAAATCTTAGTTGTTATTTCAAAGCAAACATTGGTTGCTAACTACCCTTTGCACGGTTTGCAGCTTCAGATCCACCATCGCACTGCCACGGTCAACATTGTACTCGTCATGCTTATGTTTTCCCCATTTTATGATGACCATAATCAGCCTACATGGTTCGTGTCGTAATAGCACTGCTCCACCCATCGAGCTAACCAATCTTAGTTGTACAAATTCATATATGATATTATTGCTGATATTAGTAAAACTGAGAGATGTTTAATTGGTTAGCTAAATGTTCCTACTTTAGTTTCGAAATGCATGTGAGCCACATATGGAGAGACCAGAAAGAATAGTATTTCTCTGTGCGCTCTGGTTCATCATGGGTGGCCAACTGACATTGTATTGAAAGACTTGTAATATCTTCAATCTGCTTGCACTTCTGCTCTTCTTTAAGATGATACTCTTCTCTTGCGGTCGACTGGTCAGGTCGAGTTGTTCTCCCTTGGTATATTTTGAATCTGTCAGGTCAGGTCGACTTGTTCTTCTTTACTATATGTTGAAGCTATCATCTACGAAGTGTCATCACTTCTGGAGCTCTCATATTTTGAGTAGTAGGCCACATTATATTAATGCACACAACAAATTACATCATGCATGGCATCTTTTAAAAGAATTGTAGAGATAGCACAAAGGGGTTTACAGGGAGGCAGTATTGGATTAGAATCACTTCTGCATTACAAAGAAAATCTCACTTATTTTTATGTTTTCATGCATGTCAGATATTGAACATTATCAAAATGAATATGAGAATGGGTGCACGAGAGGAATATTGCGGAACGATCCACTGGCTAACAAACTTGGCATGGTGGAGGATGGCCTATCTTATTCACCCATCAAGGTGCTTGCTCTAACTTTGCAAAGTTGTATTGGTCGCACATATTTTGCATCTGACCTCTTGCATTACTTCTACTTTGTTGCACCATCTACTTAGTTTAAGCATCATATATGAGTATATACCATACCTATCCATTTTCCGTACCTATTCCATGTGTCGTCACACTATGTTTTTCAGTCAAATGTTGTTCTTTCGTAATAGATGTCCAAAACGAAGAGGGTGAGTGCAGATCCTCAAGTAGTACAAACTAGGTATTTGGAAAAGGTAGTGACACCTGTTAAATCCGATAGATTAGCAGCCACAGAAAACACAAGCCCAACTGTACCACACTTTACCCCTACTCCAGTGACCCTATTAGAACTGCTGGGAGCCCAGCGTCAGGTACTGTCTATGATATCAATTTAAAATTTGAACTCCTAAATTTCTGCTTGTGCCTTACCTTCTCTCTTGTATGAAAACTAATTTCAGATGAATCTCCTTGCTCAAAGGATCATGCGATCTCAAAAAAATAATGGGCTCTACATTGCTCTTGTCAGTACCTCTCTCCCTTTTGCCTTGTAACGCTGCACTTAATTAATTGCTATTTGATTATGTATCATCAGTCTGCACCTGAGCTTCATTATCCTCTGTTTCTTCCAATATTATTTGATCTATATTTACTCTTTACAAAATGTAGAATAATGGCAACGCTTATAAAGAATTTTCTTTGGGGAATTTATTGAATTATCCTTCCATCAACATGGAGAAGGGCTTTGTCCAGCCCGTGTTAACATGTAATGTAAGTTCATCCTTCTCAAGCCTTCAAACTTTGTTCTAGTATAGATTTGGATAGGCATCATTTCCTCCACTGCTATTTGCTTTGTTGTTTACATCTGATTGGATGGTTGCAACAACTACCAGTTTCAAATTGTAGTTGTAAAAACATGTTCCTTATGCAGAACAAATCCATTTATTTGCTTATATAATTGTGAAACCTGTTACGTGTCTCCTTGTTTCTCTTTTAGACTCGTATCTCTTATGCCAGGCAGAACTTTAGGGAAGATAGTGAGCCAAACCATCTTGAGGACAGCGAGATGACCCCAAGGTCCTGTCTTGATGAAGACAGTGAGTTGAAGCTACTCACCAGCAGGTGTGAGACAACCTCTGTGCAGTCGCTACCTCAATCAGTTCAACTTCTTCAGTCTCAACTTAAAGCGGAAAGGCTTGCTTCAGCTCAGCTCTGACTTGAAGTCAAAGATGCAATGAAGATGTCAGAGGACTGCCGTGCGCACCATCATGCCTTAAATCTAGTGTTGATGCATCTATCGTTGACACAACTGAGGTCTACTCAGCTTCTTCAGCTGTTTGGGGGGGGCGACCTGGCCAGGCCTAGTGCCTTCTGAAGTGCTCTCAGTTTTGTATATTCTTTTGTCGGCGCGTTTATTTGCACTGGTGGCGAACTTTGATGCCTAGTGGATGTAATATGTGTGATAGCCGTGATAGCCTAGCGTAAGTTGCTTTCTTATCTATTTCCTTGTTGTCTTGTTTATTTGTTTGCTTGTAGTCATTGCAGTTCTTTTTTCGCGGTTTGCTAGTGGCTGCAATAACCTATTTTTAAAAACTAGGCCACAATAACCATGGGCTAATATTTACTGTAGTGACATTGGGCCTCCTACGGGCCGTAGAAACAGTGGGCCTTCTACGGGCCGTAGAAATAGTGGGCCTTCTACGGGCCGTAGAAACAATGGGCCTTCTATGGGCCGTAGAAACAATGGGCCTTCTATGGGCCGTATCATCAATGGGCCTTATACATGCAGTATGATCGATTGGCCAAACATGGGCCAATAACAGGCCGCATTATGGCCGTAAATGGGCTAGAGTTGGAATCGTCCGTTCATGGGCTGACCATAACGGGCCATCGTTAATAGGTCGTATTTGATGACGCTATGAAAACGGCCCAAAGTATTAACGGACCACAAACGGGCCGACTGTAACCACAGCTGAATTTGGCCCACAAGCAGAAAATGACAGTAACGGGCCATAAGTAAACGAATGCTGGAAATGAGCCCAAGAATAAATGGGCTCTAAGAAGGCCGAAAGATAACATGGGCTGGAAACGGCCCAACGGAATAACGGGCCGTTAATGGGTATAAAGTGATACAGTATTCATTACGGGCCAGTTTCACCACGGGCCGTTAATGGGTGTAAAGTGATACACTGTTCATTACGGGCCAGTTTCACCATGGGCCGTTAATAGGCCAAGAGTTACATAGGGCCTCATATGGGCCGAAAGACGTCATGGGCCATACATGGGCCAGAAGTGAAAATGGGCTGGAATCATATTGGGTGGCCCAGATGACGCTACTGGGCCTAATTCGGATAGGGCGTAACGGGCCTTGGGTTAGCAGGCTGTAAATGGGCTATATGCGAACAGGCCGTTAACAGGCTTTACATGGGCCGGCCCGCCACCTTTTGACCAAGTAAAACGGGCCGGCCTTTTCACAGGAATGGGCCTCTGTTGGGCCGTGCCACGTGTCGACGTATCATAGGCGCCTTCTGTCCAATGAGTGGATGACATCTGTCCCAACGATGAGCCGACATGTGTTTCCTCCAGCCAATGATGATTTTACACGTGGAAAATCCCCATTGGTCGGGGCTGTTAATGGGTTATCGGATCCAAAACCCGAACCGATAGCTTAACAACGTTCCGTTACGGTGGATGCCACGTGTCGGTCACCCTTGACGAAAGCACTTCTGTGACGCGGGATTTATCGTCATGGAAGTGGACACTTCCGTGATGATAATTTTGGTAATGTCATGGAACACTTCTACGACGGCACAGGTATGACTATCTTGATTTTGTCATAAAATCGTCATGGATGTACATGCATGACAGAAAATGCGACCTACTGTGACAAACACGTATCATCACGGAAGTGTATTTTTTGTAGTGAGAGAAGGAAGAGATAGAACCAGTTGCTTGGTGAGGACAGGTATTTGTTGGATCAGTTCCAGTTGTTGTGACAACTGTACGTCTGGTTAGGGAGGCTGAGATTCAACTCAGAAGACCGCGTCTTCACCTTATTCCCCTTGAGCTTAGGACACACAGTCCTCACCCAATCACTCTAGTAAGTCTTCAAGGTAGACTTCCAAACCTTCACGGACTTCGTTCACCGGCGATCCACAATGACTCTTGGATGCTCAGAACACGACGCCTAACCGACTGGAGGATTCACAATCCTCAAGTGTAACAAGTCTTCAGAACACGCAGACAGAAAGACTTTAGTGATGCCTAACACTCTTTGGCTCTGGGTGTTTAGGGATTTGTCGTCGCAAGGATTTCTCTCTCAAAGGATTTGAGGTGGGTTGCTGTAACACCCCGGATGTAACTTGCCATATTTGTAACTCCGACTCTGCCATTTTCGGCTTTAAGTTATGAGATTCCCTTCGTGGTTGGGCTTTGTATTCCTTTTGCATTTTTTTCATGTCATGCATTTCATATCATGTCATCATGTGCATCTCATTTGCATACGTGTTCGTCTCATGCATCCGAGCATTTTCCTCGTTGTCGGTTTTGCAATCCGACACTCCTACGTGCACCGGCGCACCCCTCTTGCCTCTTTTCGTGAGTGGGTGTGAAACGTTCTCGTAATGGACCGAGATTTGCCAAGTGGCCTTGGTACACCACCGGTAGACCGCCTGTCAAATTTCGTGTCATTTGGAGTCCGTTTGATGCTCCAACGGTTAACCGGGGAACCGTAAAGGCCTCTCGTGTGTTGCAGCCCGACACCCCTCCAGAACGGCCCAATAACCCATCCAAACCTCTTCCATGTCCTCCGCCGTCGGATCACGATCGCGTGGTCGAAAACTACACCTCATTTGGACACTCCTACCTCCTCCTAGCTATAAATATGTGCCCTCCCCGAGATCCTCGCGCAGATGAAACCCTAAAAAATCGCTCCCGCCGCCACCGGACGAATCGCCGCCGCGCCCACACCACTGGCATGCCGCCACGTGTCAAGCACCACCGCCACCCGCCACAGCCCGGAGAGCCCGCGTCCGGCCTTCCGAGCCCACGCGCTGCCCGTCGCCTCTCCCGCTTCCCCCCGCGCCGCCTTCTTCGCCCGCACTCGCCCGCCGCCTTCACGTCGTCGCCGGCGACCAACTCCGGTGACTGGAGCCCGTCGTCCTATGCCACCGTTCGCAGCCGTGGAGCTCTGATCCGAGCTCGTCCACGCCCCACCGCGGCTCCCCATCATCGCCTGGCCCCGGATCTGGCCCCGCCGGACTGGGATCCGGCGTCACCGCGTCTCCGGCGAGTGCCCCGCAACTCCGGCTGCCGTCCCTGTCAACACCGGCCTGGCCTCGACTTCCGTGCCGCGACGAACCCTAGATCCGCTCCATTGAGCACTATTCACCCGAGGTCTATATTTCCATAGTCTTCATCTCTGCAACATTTTCAGGCTCTGTTCAACGCATCATAACTCCATAATTGTAGCTCCATTTCATGCGCATGATATATCAAAATGTTCATTGGGAGATGCTCTTCATTTCATTCCATTGTGGCATGCTGTTTTGAGTTCAACTTGATGCCTAAATCACTGATGCAAGAGTGCTATAAATGTTTACTACCGCTATTTATCAGTTTAGGGTGATTTGTCATTTTTGTCACATTTGTTGTGTGCTTCATATGGAAATGTGCTATACATGTGTTTTGATCTATGTCATGCCGTCTTTGCATATGTGCTTGCCATGTATTTTTGTGATCCTTGTGGTGACTAGCACAAGCATGCAAAGTAGCCTTCGTGATATTGCTGATTTCAGGGACTTAGGATTTTGCTAAGTCCTTGTTCTGCTGTTATTCTTATGCCATGTAAACATGATGCTACAGAGTGATCCATGCTTGTTTTGAGTATCTTTAGTAAGGGTGTTTTGGACATATGGTTATGCTTTATCCATCCATGCCCCTGTTTGCAATTATGGAGTGCCCTAGCATGTCTTAATCTTGCTCTACTTTTGCTATAAAATGTTCCTGGCAGATTGTTTACATGTTAATCAATTTTGCCATGGTTGTTGTAGTTGATCCATGCGTGCTATGAACTTGCTCTTGCCATGGTTAGCTTCATGAACATGTATTATTGCTGATGCTATGCTTATTTTGTCATGCAAGGCTTTGTGATGAGTGATTTGAGCTCATAAAGATGCCTTCATAACTCTGTTTATGACATGCTCGGTTTTCTGCTAAGTCTAAAACTGTTAATAAAACTTGCTATGTTTACATGGGTGCCATCATATCTTCTGTGCCTTTTTGGCTCATGATTAGTAAGGGACTTTTTTATATCCATGTAGTAGATTCATGCCATGCCTTGTTTTGCTATGATATGTTCCTGTAGCATGTTGTTTTCTTGCTCTAAACATGGCTTCCTGATGTTATTTTCTGGCATGTTAGTATTTTCACTAAGTCTGTGAAGCTGATATCTTTTGCACTTTTGCCATGCTTGTTTGAACCTGCTCTTGTGTGATTTATCCGTAGCTCAGTGTTCATGTTTTGTCAAGCATCTTGAGTACATACTGTCATATGCCTTGTTGATATGTTGGGGTCCAGTAGCTTAGTTTCTTCTTGCATTCTAGATGGCATCATGCTGTTGATCGCAGAATTGTGCCATTCTTGTTTTGCTTGCCATTTGCAAACCGTGCATCCGATTCCAGTGATCTTTATATCGATCCGAATTCATCTCATATTTCCAGTGGCACACTTGGTTTGCCAAGTTGATGCCTTTTTCATTCTTTTCCTTCCGGAGCACGCATATGCATTGCATATCATGTCTTGCATATCATGCCATGTTTTGCATCATGTTGCTTGTGCATTGCACCGTGATTGATTGTTGGTCCTTTGCTTGTGCTCTTGCCTTGGGTAGAGCCAGGAGACGAGTACGTGATCGAGGAACCTGTTGAGTACGCTAACGAGGATCAAGCTTTCGTCAACACTGAGAACTTTGCAGGCAAGATGACCATACCCTCGAAATCACTTCTATCTTTGCTTGCTAGTTGTTCGCTCTATTGCCATGCCGTGATACCTACCACTTGCTATATCATGCCTCCCATATTGCCATGTCAAGCCTCTAACCCACCTTTCCTAGCAAACCATTGTTTGGCTATGTTACCGCTTTGCTCAGCTCCTCTTACAGCGTTGCTAGTTGCAGGTGAAGATGAAGTTTGTTCCATGTTGGAACATGGATATTGTTGGGATATCATTATTATATCTTGTTTACTTTAATGCACTATATACTTGGTAAAGGGTGGAAGGCTCGGCCTTATGCCTGGTGTTTTGTTCCACTCTTGCCGCCTTAGTTTCCGTCATACCGGTGTTATGTTCCTTGATTTTGCGTTCCTTACGCGGTTGGGTGATAATGGGAACCCCTTGACATTTCGCCTTGAATAAAACTCCTCCAGCAAGGCCCAACCTTGGTTTTACCATTTTCCACCTAAGCCTTTTCCCTTGGGTTCCGCGGACTCAAGGGTCATCTTTATTTTAAACCCCTGGGCCAGTGCTCCTCTGAGTGTTGGTCCAAAATAGAGCCCCTTGTAGCGCCACCTCGGGGAGTTGGTAATTAGAGCCTTCCCCGACTTAGGAGCCCCCTGCTTGATCGAATCGCTGACGTTGTTGAGTCTAGAAGAAAATGTTTTGAGTCTTAGGAATATATATATATATATATATCGGAGAGTAGGATTCTTTTTACTCCTCAGTCCCTTCGTCGCTCTGGTGAGGCCTCCTGGCGTAGTGTTTTGACTCTTCTCTCCTCAAATTTCACTAAAAAAATTTAGGATCCCGCGGGTATCTTGAAATCGTTCCGATGGTTTTGTGACGAGAACATTGTTCTTGGTGCCTCCTGACATTTACGGGTTGTGGCAGTGTCCTGGAGAGTTGAGCTCTGAGGTGTTGTCGTCACAATTTTATCATTGTAGTTCCGGAATACCTGAGTTTGCCAACATCGAAAATCTCTTTTATGCAGTTGTTGGTGAGATAACCTCGACGCCACCCAGTACTGGGTCGGGAGTTCGGGAGTATTGCCATAACTCGTATAACGGATGCTTTTCGAAGGTTGAGGTAAATGATTTCCGAAGGTTTCTTGGTTATGTGTTGAAGGATGGATACAGCTAGATGTAGGATTTGCTAGTTTTGGGTGTGATATTATGCTTCCCCTGTATCCCCAACACCAGATTGCATAACCAGAAAGTTTCGGGAGTTTTATAGGTTGGAATTCAAGTAGCTCTAGTATTTCTTCCTGCAGATACTTGGTTTGTGATTGGGTAATCCTTACCAATTATTTGTTCATGTCCGTACCTTGTTGCTTTATTCATCTACCTTTTATCTAAGTGGCTTCTCAATTTATGGAAGTGTGATGACTTACTTTGGAATTCATTCGTTCATTCTTGTTCGAATGTTAAGGCTATATGTTGCAATTTCGATCCGTTGGTTCAGCTTGAATATATGTCTTTCAAGATGCTAACGGATGTCAACCTCTTCAGGATGGCTCCTCCAACGCGTCAGATTTCGAACCCTCCGCCACCACCTCCACCTCCGGAGGCATGGCAAGCTATCATGGCAGCCACCAACGCCAACACTCAGATGCTTTTGCAACTCTTGCAAGAGCGCAAACAAGGGCAAGGCAACCAAGGAAATCAAGGCCAAGGCAACAATCAACCTCAGTTTGCTACCCTCAATCAGTTCCTCGCAAACCAGCTGAAGTCCTTCAGCAACTGTGTCGAGGCCACAGACGCTGATGACTGGCTCATGGATATCTGCAAACATTTTGAGTGTAGCAATATCATGCCTGATGACTTTGTCAAGTTTGCTTCGTTTCAACTCAAAGACCAAGCTGCTGAGTGGTATCAACAATATAGAGATTCCAGAGGAGGTCGTGTGATTAACTGGGATGATTTCCGCCGAGACTTCAAAGCTCACCACATTCCACAAAGTGTTGCTGAGAGCAAGAGTGAGGAGTTCCGCAATCTCATGCAAGGCAGCATGTCCGCATATCAATACAATATCCAGTTTCAGAAACTCGCTCGCTTCGCTAAACAAGACGTCCCTGATGAAAAGAGCATGATTTATCAATTCAGAGGTGGCCTCAGGGAAGATCTGCAATTAGCTCTCATGCTTTTTGAGCCGACCAAGTATGATGAATTCTGCAACATGGCATTAAAGCAAGAAGCTGCTCAGATCAAGTGTGATGCTTCTAAGAAGAGAGTCAGGGATGCAGTTCAATCTTATTTTTCAACTCAAGTGGCAGCTAAGCAAAAGAAGTTCTGGTTGCCTCCTCCTCCTCTGTTCCGTCAGCCCTACAAGCAGAAGAGCAAAGGTGGCAGTGGATCTTCCCCCCCCCCCCACCCCGGCTATCAGAACAAAGCTCAGTCTCATACTCCAAGGTCAAGTGCTCCTTATCACCGTCCGCTCTCAGAGGTTACTTGCAACAAGTGTCAGCAGAAAGGGCACTATGCAAAAAAAATGCTTTAACCAAAGGCGCCTTCCGCCTCCTCCTCCTATGAGATCTGCCAGCAATGCAGTGGTCAAGCATAATTCCAAGGTTGCAAAGGTCAACATGATGAACGCAACTCAGGCAGAGGATTCTTCAGAAGTGATCATGGGTAACCTTCCTGTTAATGATATTCCTGCAAAAGTATTTTGATACTGGTGCATCACATTCTTTCATTTCAAGACCTTTTGTGGCTATGCATGATTTGGTTACTCAAGTATTGCCGAGAACTTTGTCTATTGTTTCTCCGGCTAGACAAATGACTTCTCGAGTATTCATTCTGGATTCCGTTATCAAGATGGGTGACTATAAGTTTCTGTCTTCTCCAATTGTTCTTGGCGACTCGGATATTG